>NC_083338.1:28557549-28687702 GCF_019175385.1 Lycium barbarum
TGTATGTATGTATATACATGTATACACATATATATATATATATATATATATGTTTGTATGTATATCATATACATAGATAACATAAGTAGCATGAATGAGAGCCCAAGTAAAAGTTATCACTTTATCGGAGTGACGTAAGGTCGATAGCCTCCGACTTATATTATGGAACAATTATCATCCCTCTATCTCACCTTGAAGGGACAATGATTATAAGGTTGGATCAACAACAATGAGTGGAATCAACAAAATCATGAAATAAGATCAGTAATCTCATCTTAGCATTAAAATCATAAGCTTTGGAATTTCTAGAATTAAAATCATCATCATCATGTTCATCATAGAAACCATATCGTCTTTAGTATCATAAAAAGCTTTTAAGAATCATGAACTTCTAACTTTTGGAAGTAAGAAGTTTATGGAAACATATATGGAATCATAGCATAGGAATCATGCCTTTTGAAAGAAAGGGACTTGCCTTAACATACCTGTTCAGCCTCCAATTATCCACACTTATTCGTCCGAGCTTGCAACTCTACATTTAAGAGGATTCACATAATCATTAGACTCATCGTAGTATATTTGTGCTAAGCTTTCAAGTCAAACTATTTTATATCCTGCTGAAAATCGGGCAGCATCTCCTCTGTTTATATGCCTTGCCCGGAATCTCTATTCAGCAACCAACAACAACAACAACAATACCAACATCAATAACATCATTTCCAACACCAATATGTACCATAAAATAGCCCACACATTGTTTTCCAACTTCCATAACTAACCAACTTTCTATACTACTATTTAACGACTTTGTTTTCGAGAATAAACCGGTATTAACGTAAATAGAAAGAGATTCACACCTTACTCTTGTTAAAGTAGCAATATCCCTCGATATCCGCTTTGAATCCACGTCAAAATCCACCGCAAAACAAGACTACAATCACAACCACGCGCTATCCGGACCTAAACTAATATTCCGTCACTTGAAAATTGTTCATTGTTTTGATATTGTCACACCCTCAACTATTTTTCTGGAATTTTCTAGGCAAATTTGATGAAAAAAAGGGGTTATTACCCTTTATATAAGGGTCAAATTCGGGTCGAGACACTGTAGCAGTTTACGGTAGTAGTACTGTAGCAAGACGGGTACTGTAGAAGTATTGTAGCACGCGTTTCTTCTCTGTCAGCCAAACCTGTAACGTCCATAATTATCCACTCCGATGTCCTATAGATGAGCAGTTTATTGTATTGGAAAATATACTCGACGAACTTCATTTTAGGCTTTTGAAACACCTTAAAACACTTCATATGCTAAGAGATATTCTTCCCTCAAGTTGGACCAAAACCTTCTCACGAAACTTTACCCGTGCTTTCTCCAAAGTCATACTACTGCATTTCTTCCACTCATTTCCTTATAAAACCTTCCGGTATACCTTATATACATCCTTCACTCATTAAATATACTTAATAGTGCTTGCTCCTTATATTCCAAAGTGGTTTTACTTAACCCTAACTCAACGTACTTATGTTTCAAATTTTATAAGTGCTCTTCGAAGATACGGGGTGTAACATCCTTCCCCCCCTTAAAAACATTCATCCTCGAATGTTGTAGTTTAAAACCCACAATATTTCCGTTGGTTCGTTGCCATCCTCTTAGAATATGATCACCGTACCTTTATACTGTAAATTTGTTAGTTTCTTCCCGCGCTCTTAACTCTTTCATTGGACTCACCTATGCACTCCATCACCTCTTTGTTTTTATGTACATAATCAGATATCAACTCGTATTACACGTTCGCTCTGCTTTCTTTATCGTAGTCTTGATTTATCATGCCATAATCGCTCGTCGTCTTGCAAGTACTCTGATAATCATGCCATTTTTCGTCCTTGTCTCCCTACTAATAGATAGCTCCCGGCTGCGGTGCCATTTGTATTTGTCACCCTTTCCTTCGTTCTCTGTGAAATTATTTTTAAGACCTTTCTCCCTCTCTTTATTACTCTTTCGAATATGCCGGGTTATTTTTGTCTAAAGTTTATACACGTTTTTTGATGGATATAAATACTCTCCTAAGGTTTTGAAAACGACATTCTGCACTTTTTATTGTCTTTTTGTGAAGGAAACATTTATTATTGGTTGTTGGAACTTTAAAGGGGAATCTTCCATTTTATTTTGTTGTTTTCTTCAATAAAACTTTGTAAGAATTATGACTACATTATTTACCTTTGTCTTTTACTTAATGGAAATGAGTAGCTAAACTCATTAGCTAAGGTTGTGGGACCATATGTGTTAGTTATGTGATTGAGTTTCATATTTATAACTCATTTATATGTTAAGGATGCATTTTATCGACTCTTCGTGCTTTAATGTCTCTTGATGGTTGCAAACATTATTTGTTCCTAAGTACTTTTACTTTGCTTGAGAAAGAAAGTGAAAGTTAGGAAAAGAGTTAGATTGCAAGGATTTGGGTCATTAAACCTATCCAATAGCTTGAGCTAGAGATAGGAAAGCTAACTTGTAGTGTAATGGGTATTTACATTCTCCACATTCTAAGGCTACCCAAAGATGACCCGAATAGGCCCCTTAGGAACTTTCTTGGGGTGTGTTCTACCAATGTGCATTCGGGGGTCTCTAGTGAAGCAGTCAAGCTACGGCTCTTTCCGTTCTCCCTAACGGGGGAAGCTACGGCTTGGTTAGATTAGCTTTTGTCCGGGTCCATCACTACTTGGGATGAATAGACCAAAGCATTCCTCAAGAAGTTCTTCCCTCCATCCAAGATGTTGTAACTCCATGACGAAATCGACAACTTTCATCAACTTACTAATGAGGCTCTCCATGAAACTTTGATTCATTCTAAAAAGAAGGTCAAAAGTTGTCCCAAGCAGGGGTTGCCCGATAGTGTGCTTCTACAAATATTTTATAAGTCTTTGGATTCAGTCAACAAATCTATGCCAAATAACATTGCGGAAGGATCTATTATGGATAATTCTTATGCCACAGTTTGTGAATTATTGGATAAATTGACCGAGACTAATGAGGCATGGCATACATGTCAAAGCAAGCCGACAAGGCTGCCATCACATATTAATATCATATGCAAGCCGACAAGGCTGCCATTATAGACGAATATCATACCACAACACATCATATAGACACAGCTGAACATAACCCATACACAACCCACACATATGTCCACAGACCTCTAAGAGTTTCAACCGTGAAATATGACGGGACAGGGCCCCGTCGTACCCTTAAACAACATATGCATATATTTAGATAAAAAAGGATCTATACCAAAGTCTGGGCTCCAGAACAACGGAAATCTCCAAGATAGCAGAAGGGAAGTCTTAAACTGGCGGTTCACCAAAGCGCGTATCTGTACCTGCGGGCATGAAACACAGCCCCCCGAAGAAAGGGGGTCAGTACGGAATATGTACTGAGCATGTAAAGCATGAAATACAGTAAAAGGATCATAACTGAAATAAGGAGTATAGGGAACAAGTACAATGTTCAGAATACCAAAACACTTTGCCTTTGAAACATAATTCGTGCATGTCAATATCATATATCATACTCAACCCGTTATGGGACGTAGTGACATAATTGGGTAATCATCCTGTACATATGTATATATATAACATGTCCCGGCCCTATAGTGAGGGACTCGGTAAATAAAATCTTATCATCATCATGCATATATATATAACGTGTCCCGGCCCTCTAGTGAGGGACTCGGTGGATAAAGTCATCATATGCCATCCTGGCCGCCATCACCGTATCATCATATCATCATATACATATATATATAACGTGTCCCGGCCCTCTAGTGAGGGACTCGGTGAATAATGCAGTGAAGCTGTGCACGAAAACTTATCCTGGCCCGGGACTCAGTGAAAGACATATTGAGATATGCACGAGCAGAGTAGTGAGAAACTATATGCAATTTAAAAACATTTTCAAAAACGCAATAGAATTGTCAACACGAGTTACCATTTGAACATCAGGACAATAGTCGTATCAAATTCCTTTCGAATATCACTTGGAACATATCAAACATCCCTTGAATGTCATTGTAAGTATATCACAAAGCCTTAAAGATCATAGTCATATTAAATACCTTTCGGGTGTCCCTGTGGATTATATCAAAATGGAACTTTGAAATCATATGTACATATCAAAACCATAATAAATCAAATTCTGAGAATCAAGAATATTAGCCATCCTAGTGGCTCTAAGAATAGGAATTCCTTTGGAATCGTATATATATCGTATATTCATTTCACAACGATCATGCCAAAAAGAAAGAAGGGTTAGCTTCACATACCTTTAGCGCTTATTCGTCACACAATATGTAAACGCTGCCCAATAATACTTCAACCTATATTAAGATGCCAACAACTACGTTTAAGTTACGGGGAGATTCAAAACGTATTCTAACGTTAGTAACTCCTTTCTAGATGTTTAGACGACGTTTTCTCTTGTATCCAAACCAACCACATACAACCAATCCAACATCAATAATTATGTTTTCAATACCAATCCGGACAGCCCACACAATATCCCAAACAGCCCACATGCACAACATGCAATAACAATTCACATACGGCTACTACATTCTCAAGTTACTTCTAATAGTTCGTAGCCTTAATGTTTGCATGTAACAACTTATAACAGCCTATCCAACACAATGCATAATCTTAATTATCATTAATCTCACAAGCTCAATAAGAATAACAACAACGTGTCAAAACAGTCCGCACATTACAACACCCAATAATAGTCTACATGCGATTTTGACACGTCCAATTTATTCTTGTTAGTCTATAGTCATAACATTTCGTCGAAACGATTCTATAACATCCCAACCACAATGACAACATGATGTATATTCTTAAATATAATTAGTTTTTCCAACTTAGCCAAAACAACACGTCCAAAACAGTCCCTAACCAACAACATGTCCAAAACAGCCCCTAACCGACAACATAAAAATGTTCGGAATTCTTGCAAACGTTTACGAACATACTAAGCAAACCACGCATGATTCTTCCATATTATTTCATGTATTCTTTTCATATAATTTCAGTAAGTTATGACCAGCTATCCACACGACAAGTACAACATCAATTCATACGCAACTAAGCTACATCGTCATCTCTATAATCCTTACAACAACTCACAAACGACTTTGGTTACAACTCCAACCATTAAACACCTTCATTTCCATCATAAAATTCATGACAATAACAATAAAAATATCAAGTAAAATCAGTTCACTAACTTCTTACAAAAACAGTCCATACACGATTTCAACATGCTTCAACATCACTCACATAAAATCATAGATTCAATTATTTTCATACTAACAAAACTTCACTTTTAACCTTCCAATTCTTTTCATTCCTTTTTACCATGAGATATATGATAGTAACAAACATATTTATTAAAGAAAATTAGTTCATTAATTCCACCAAAACAGTCCCCTCGGCCACATAGTCATTCTAACACCAATATTCATGATTTTATGCATGCGATTCATGTTCATCAAGTTACAACCATACTTCAACATCAACACCTATAACCTCATGGTTAATATCATGTTCCCACATCAACACACCTTATTTCATGTATACAACTTATATTTACACGTCTACATCACCCTTAATACATGAAAAAGAAAGTTAGATCTTACCTTGACAACTTGACTTCTCAACTTGGCTAGAGTTTGTGAATTGAAATGAAAATGGTTCTTGTTGCTCCAATGACTATCTTCACGTTTCTAGGGACCTTGTAAATGGTTGAAACACCTTGGAAAATAATTTTTTGATCAAGACTCAAGAGCTCAAAAATCAGCCATTGTGGCCGAGAGCTTTCTCTCTCTAGGTTTAGTTTTTCTTTCTTTGTGTTGTGTAGTTGAAATGAATGTATTTTCTGATCTCATTAGTCCTTATTTTGTTAAACTATGATGCCTACAAGGTGGCCACATGCTCCACTCATGACATTGAGCCACTCAAATAAACTTTACACTAAAATTCTAATTCTTTCCCTTCAACTTTCAGCTAGCCTCTTGGCCGAGCCCCCCCCCCCCCCCCCCCCCTTGTCTCTCCTTTCTTCTTTCTTTTCAATTGTTTACAAGACAATTGCATGTGTGGTGGATGATTCATACACTACCCTTTGTCCATTGCAATCATACAAGATGAATGGTCAATATTTAAATATGAAATGATTCCTCCAACATGTTATGTCTTCATAAAATAATGCATGCCTTGATTATTCAATTGCATGCTTCAACTTTTTCTGCTCAAATTTTCAGCCATCTTGGCCGAGTATTACATGTATATTTCTTCCAATTTAATTGTCCACAATATAATGAAAGTGTAGTGGATGAATCAACATTAAATAAATATGTGTATGTCTTCCATAATAGCCTTGTTTTAGATGACTTTGAGTCATCTTTTGTGTATTGCATGTTGGTGTTCCTTCTTGGTTCATGGTTGTCACAAAATTTTAATTAACACCACAATTAAGTAGTTCCTAATCTCCAATAACATTTTTATACTAAGTAAAATTTATAATCGATTAGTTCTAGTTTAGAAATTAAAAATCTGAGGTTTCTATCTCACGTCGATTCCTTCGCGAATAACTCGACGTATAAAATACGGGGTCTTACAGTTATCAAGGAAAGCAAAGGATATGTAGCGTGTCGGGGAAGAATTATGAGTGACAAGCTAATGATGGCTTAAAGATGTTTCAGAAACGAGTGATAACGTCCCTTAGACTGGTATTGAGGTGTTAAACAAGTGTCAAGAAGGTTCCGTAAGGATTGGAGACCAGACGAGTCGACGGGAACAAAATCGGAAGAGCTGGGCATTATACGGCCCAACATACTGGCCATATAAATTATACTGGCCGTATGTTAGGCCGTATATTTAGCCAAGAGGGGCATCATTCACTGGACCAAACATACGGCCATACATACGACCCGTATAAAATGTACGGACCGTATGTTGGTCCGTATAGCTTGGTCGGGACTGATTTCAAGATTTAATATAAGGACCCTCCCCTCATTTTATTTCATTTCATTTTCACTCTCCACTCCTCAAGAAACCTCAAGAACCCTCTCCATTATTCATCCACAAGAAACTAAGAGAAAACCATGATCAACTATACCAAATCCACGAAATCAAATGTGTGAAACCTAATAAAAGTTCATCTACACCAAGAAATCTCAAGGGAAGTGAGTTAGGGTTTTGGTGCAAGAAGAGAAGTTCCGCTGAAGGGTTGTTCATCCATCATATAAGGTGAGTTTTATGATCATTATTAGTTGTTTAATTTGTTGAAAGTTTAAAACACTTGGATTGTAGAAAGATATAGGAAATGGGTCATAAATGTGGGAATAATGACATTGTTGGGTGAAGGTTTGGATTGAATTATGAATATTGGTACGTTGTGGTTGTAAATATGTTGTAAATGAAATTTAGACCATGGAATAAGTATTATATATGAGAAAACGCGATAAGTGAACTATAACCACAATTATGGAGAAATTGGAGAGGAATCGTGAAATGCGGATAATGTAGATGAATGATGATTGTTGTCAATTATACTGTGCATGTTGTTATGAATGTTTGGAAGTTGATATAGAATATGGGAAAAGTTGTATAAACAAAGGAAATGCTTCCCAATTTTCTTTAGCCTTAGTAAGCATGTTTAAGTAATCGATTAGCTAATGTTCATGCGACTTCTCTTGAAGGTAGAAACGTGGGCATCAAAGGAGAACAAGCAAGTGATAGATTAGTTAAACGTAAAAGGTATGTGAGGCTAGCCCTTTCTTTCTACGGCATGAATCCTATAGCATGACTTTTCCTTCCTCTTCATGAATTTCCTATATTCCGGAAGACTAAAAGTCTACGTTCATGAATAGCTATATGAGATAAGAGATATATTATGAGCCTAATAATGATGATGATGAGCTTAAGTCTAAAGATTCTAGAGTTCATGATATGATGCTCCTATAAAGTTAATGATGTCGTTTATTGTATACACTCACCTTATCTACTATTTCCTTCAAGGTGAGGCAGAATGCTTAAGAATGTTCCATAACGGAATCGGGGGTTCACGACCTTACGTCACCCCGATAGAGTATAATTGACTTAAGTTTCTAGTCATGCATTACGATAATAGTATAATGAGAATATGATAAGATTATGATATTTACATGATGCTATCACACCGCGCCTACATGGCCGGGCAGACACCGCTATGGCGGGCAACGTATACACCATGTCGAGATGGCATGGGCAGACACTACTAATGGGCGGCATGAGATGATACCCCGGGCGCGGGAGGCCTGGACGCAGGCTAATGATTTTCACACCGTACCTATATGGTCGGGCAGCTTGTACATTTATGCATACATGATATGATGATGATTATGAGTAAGCCAGCATGTGTTATTTCTGTTATAAGTGACAGTCATGTATAGCTGCTCCTTATTGATGCTTCCTTTATCTCATTGACGTACTTTCATTACTTATGCTTCTCATACTCAGTACAATGTTCGTACTGACGTCCGTTTTCTTTGGACGCTGTGTTGATGCCCACAGGTAGACAGGGAGGTGATCTTGATCCGGACTCGTAGGAGCTAATAGCTGATTTGAGAGCACTCTATTATTCCGGAGGTGCCTTGATTATTCTTTTGTGTACATATGTTTATTTTGGGCACGACGGGGTCCTGTCCCGTCCATATGTCTAGTATTCTAGTAGAGGCTCGTAGATATGCAGTGTGAGTTATATGGTTTCACGAGATTACTACTATATATATATATATATTCATTTTGATGGCCGAAAGGCTTATGTCTATATAAGTATCTATGTTCTCAAATGAAATATGATTTTCTTATGATTTGAGTATGAATTTGATAAAAGAAGACTAAATGAGTACGATGAGTAGTAGAATGAGTTGTGCTCAGTGGTTAGCCCCAGGTAGGCGTCACGGCCCCTAGGTGGGTCGTGACAAAAGTGGTATCAGAGCAGTTCAGTCCGAGGAAGTGTCTACGAGCCGTGTCTAGTAGAGTCTCATTTATGGTGTGTTGCGGCGCAACGCTAATAAACAAGAGGCTACAGGGCATTTAGAAAAAATTACCATCCTTCATCTTAGGAGATCGTGCGATAGAGCTGTGTTATATGATCTTTTCCTCTCTAATAGTGTGCTGTGATTTTAGAACTACCGCCAAAGAGAAAAGCTACAGTCGCCCAGAAGGGCAAGACTACGACAAAAGAGAGCCGCCAATGAATGTAGAAGAGGGTGAGTCACATAATGATGCTTTATCTAATACTTCCTCTACCCCGCCCAATGTATAAGAACAAGGGGGGGGGGGGGGGTGGGGCTTCAGCTCCAATTCCTCCACCGGTTGCTTCGGGTCAACAAGTGACCGAGGCTATTCATTTATTAACACAGTTGGTTGCCGCCCAGGCACAATGACAGAATGTGAGTTCAAGTGATCAGGCAGCTAGTACCAGAGCCCGTGATTTTATGAGTCTGAATCCTCCGGAGTTTTTCGGGTCAAACCCGAATGAAGACCCGCAAGGTTTTATTGATGAGATGCTGAGAACATTGAGGATTATTCATGCCTCCGAAACTGAATCTGTGGAGTTGGTATCTTATAGACTCTGAGATGTGGCGGTATTATGGAACAACAATTGGCTAGCATCAAGAAAGGAAAATGCGCCTCCTTCCATGTGGCAAGAATTTGTGGATGCTTTCATCCGCTACTATTTGCCACCCGAGGTCCGCTGAGCTAGAGCGGATAGGTTCTTAAATCTAAAGCAAGGAAATATGAGTGCCCGGGAATATAGCCTTCAATTTTATTCCTTGGCTAGATATGCCCCGACTATGGTGGCCGAGATGGGAGATAGGGTACACAGGTTTGTGAGTGGCTTGGGCCACATTTCTTCAAGGATTGTTTGACGGATTCGTTGCAAGATGGGATGGACATTTCCCGAATACAAGCCCATGCCCAGAACTTAGAGGGACGACAACAACCACAAAGAGGTGATCGTGATATTGATAGAAGGCAAAGCAAGAGGGCCAAATCTATAGGGGCTGGCACCGATTATAGAGGGGGATCAAGGCATACATATTTTAGACACTCAGGCCAGTCGGTGATTAGTGCACCGCCTCGGTTTGCAGGTAGGAGATTTGATCGCTCCTTTCGTTCAGGACAGGGTCAGAGTTCGAGGGTCTCAGATTCTCAGTTCAGGGAAGATTATAGTCAGAGGAGACCCACAGTACCGCGGTGTAGCCAGTGCGGTAGACTACATTCCGGACAGTGTCGCTAAGGTTCAGATGCTTGCTATACCTGTGGCCAGGTTGGGCATATGATGCGAGATTGCCCGTCGATGAGTGGTAGAGTTGGGGTTCAGCCCACAGGAGCAGTGGCTGGTTCATCTTCAGTGCGCCCGGTAGGGCAGACTCCCCAGATGTCGGCAGGTCGAGGTAGAGACAGAGGGGGAGCATCCACTTCAGGTGCCACTCAGCCCCGTTTGTATGCTTTATCCGGACTATAGGATCTTGAGTCCTCCCCGGATGTGGCTACAGGTACATTATCCATATTTTCCCATGATGTATATGCATTGACATATCCGGGTTCTACACTCTCTTATATTACTTCGTATGTTGCTGGTCGTATCGGGGCGAAACCTGAGCTAATTAAACCTTTTGAGGTATCTACTCCGGTTGGTGATCCCGTGATAACTAGATAAGTGTATAAAAATTGTGTGATTGTGATATGCGATCGCCAGACCAAAGCTGATTTAATTGAGCTGGAAATGTTAGATTTCGATGTGATTATGGGTATGGACTGGTTGGCTTCATGTTATGCTAATGTTGGTTACCGAATGAAAGTGGCTCGATTTCAATTTCCGGGAGAGCCCGTGCTTGAATGGAAGGGTACTACAGTATCTCCGAAAGGTAGGTCTATTTCCTACCTTAAGGCAAGAAAGATGATAGCTAAAGGCTATATTTTTCATCTAGTCCGAGTTCATAACACCGAAGCAACGTCACCAACTTTCCAATCTGTTCCGGTAGTAAATGAATTTTCGGATGTATTCCCAGATGAACTTCCAGGTCTTCCTCTAGAAAGAGAGATTGATTTCACCATTGACGTGTTGCCGGACACCAAGCCTATTTCTATTCCTCCGTATCGAATGGCTCTGGAAGAATTGAAAGAGCTAAAGGCACAATTGAAAGATTTTCTTGAGAAGGGGTTTATTAGACCCAACGCATCGCCGTGGAGAGCACCTGTCTTGTTCGGAAGGAAGAAAGATGGTTCCCTACGAATGTGCATCGATTATAGGCAATTGAACAAGGTGACACTAAAGAACAAATATCCTCTCCCATGGATTGATGATTTGTTTGATCAATTATAGGGTGCCAAATGGTTTTCTAAAATAGACTTGAGGTCAGGTTATTATCAAGTGAGGGTTAGAGTAGAAGATATTCCCAAAACAGCTTTCAGAACGAGATATGGCCACTATGAGTTCCGAGTGATGTCATTTCGGTTGACTAACGCTCCGGCAGTGTTCATGAACTTGATGAATTGTTACGTCATGGAAAATTCCCCGTATGTGTACAGTGAATAGGCTAACAGAGGACATAGCATATACGATGTTTTGACGAGTAAGAAAGAGTATTAGATGACCCTCAACGAGGTTTTGAAGGCATACAATGTAAGGAGAGAAAGTTGTTAAGGAAAGTGAATCATATGTTGTGTAGCGAACAAGAATAACGAGCAACGATTTGGTGATGGCACACGGATGTTTTATAGATGAGTGGTAACGTCCCTTAGGTTGGTATTGAGGTGTTAAACAAGTGCCAAGAAGGTTCCATAAGGATCGGAGACGAAACGAGACAACGAGAATGAAAACGGAACCATTGGGCATTATACGGTCCAACCTACGGACCGTATAAGTTATACCAGCCGTAGGTGGGACCGTATAAGTGGACAAAGAGAGGGCCAACCACTGGACCAAATATACGGCCACACATACGGTCCATATAAATAGTACGGACCGTATGTTGGTCCGTATAATGAGGGTCGGGCAGCTTTTAAATTTAAGTGTAAGGGGTCTTTTTCATTTCATATTTCATTCCCTCTTCACTCTACACTTCAAGAGACCTCTAGAACCTTCCCTACTCTTCAACTACAAGATAAATCCAAGGGAAACTAAGATCAACAACACATAATCCATGAATCAAAGTGTATGAAATTCAAGTAAAGCTCATCTTCTTCAAAGAAAACCAAAAGACAGGAGATAGGGTTTTGGTGCTAAGGTAGAAACTCCACTCAAGGCTTGTTCCACCATCAACCAAGGTAAGTTTCATGACCATTTAATGTTGTTTAAGGCATTAAAGGGCTAAAATACTTGAATTGTAGCAAGACATAGAAATGGACCATTACTGATTGAATAGTGCCATAGTTGGGTGATAGCTAGGTTGAATTATGAATGTTGGTGTGCTATGATTATAAATACATTGTAAATGATGATTAGGTCATGGAATGAGTACAATATACAAAGAAATGCGGTAACGAGCTATAACCATAAATGTGAAGAAATTGTTGGTCTCTATATTGTGGATGTTGTTGTGAATGTTGGGAGTCGATATAGAATATGGGAAAAGTAGTAGAAACAAAGGAAATGCTGCCCAATTTTCTCTAGGAATGACAATGCGTTCTTATAGTCGATTAACTAACGTTAGTCCGAATTCTCTCGTGAAAGTAACGACGTGATATCGAAGGAGAACAAGTGGACGATAACTTAGCTAAACGACAAAGGTATGTGAGGCTAGTCCCTTTCTTTCTATTGCATGAATCTCATGATATGATTTCTCTTCCTTTCCATGATCCTCTTATATTCCGGAAAGCCAAGAAGCTTAAGATCATGAATAGCTATATGAGTCAAAAGATATGATGTGACATCCTTATAAAGTAAATGATGTCGTTCTGTGTATCCACTCACCTTATATCCTAATCCTTTCAAGGTGAGGCAGAATGCTCGTGAATGTTCATAATGGAATCGAGGGTTCACGACCTTACGTCACCTCGATAACATATAGTTGTTCTAGAGCCCTCATGCATGTACGATGATAAGCATATTATGATAAGCATATTATTATAAGTATTTTATGATGAGAATGTCATGATCATATTACACCGCGCCTAGTTGGCCGGGCAGTCACTGCTAAGGCGGGCAGCTATGTTACACACCATGGCCAAATGGCATGGGCAGACACCACTAGTGGGCGACATGAGATGATACCCCGGACGCGGGAGGCCTGGACGCGGGTTAATGTTATTGTTTATCACACCGCACATATATGGTCGGGCAGTTTATTTGCACATATACATGTTATGCATACATGAGATGATGATGAGCTAAAGTAAGTCAGCATGCATTACTTCTTACATGATTCACAGTAAGATACGGTTTGGTCCATATTTGATACTTCTCTTATTTCTTTGATGTATTGTTATTATTCATGCCTCTCATACTCAGTACAATATTCGTACTGACGTCCGTTTTCTTTGGACGCTGTGTTCATGCCCACAGGTAGACAGGGAGGTGAGCCCGATCCAGATTCTTAGTAGCTGTCAGCAGACTGAGAGCACTCCATTGTTCAGAGGTGCTTATGTTTATTCTTTTGGCACATATGTATATTTTGGGCATGACAGAGTCTTGTTCCGTCCATCTTCATAGTATGTCAGTAGAGGTTCGTAGATACGTAGTGTGGGTTAGATGGTCTCACGAAATACTATTATGTATATATATATATATATATATATATATATTATTTTGATGGCCGAGAGGCAAATGTATATAAAGTATTTATGTTCTCATATAAAATATGATTTCCCTACAATTTGAGTATAAAGCTGGTAAATAACATTAAGTGAATAAAAGGAGCAACAGAACAAGTGGTGCTCGGCGGTTAGCCCCGGGTACCCGTCGCGGCCCCTAGCTGGGTCGTGACAAAAGTGGTATCAGAGAAGTTCATCCTAGGAAGTGTCTACGAGCCGTGTCTAGTAGAGTCTTGTTTATGGTGTGTTGCGCGCCACAGTATAAAACAAGAGGCTACCGGGAATTTAGGAAAATGTCCGTCTTTCTTGTTATGAGATCGTGCGATAGAGCCATACCTAAGATTTTATGTTTCCTAAAAGTGTGTTGTGCTTTCAGAATGCCGCCAAAGGGAAAAGCTACAGCCGCCCAGAAGGGAAAAGCTACGACGAAAAGGCGGGCAGAACGAGAGCTCCCGATGAAAGTAGGGGAAGGTGAATCACAAAATAAGGCCCCGCCCAATGTAGAAGAGCAAGGGGAGCCTCGGCTCCGATAGCTCCACCGGGTGCTTCGGGTCAACAAGCAACCGAGACCATACATTTATTGACACAATTGGTTGCCGCCCAGGCACACCGACAGAGCGCGGGCTCGACTGATAGTTCAGCTAGTACGAGAGCCCGTGATTTCACGACTCTAAATCCTTCGGATTTCTTTTGGTTGAAGCCGGATGAAGATCCGCAAAACTTCATTGATGAAATGTTGAGGACCTTAAAGATTATTCATGCTTCCGAGACCGAATCCGTGGAGTTGGCCTCTTATAGACTCCGCGATGTGGCGGTATTATGGTACAACAATTGGATGGCATCAAGAGGAGAGAATACACCTCCTCCGGTTTGGCAGGAATTTGTGGATGCCTTTATTCGTCATTACTTGCCACCCGAGACCCGCCGAGCTAGAGCCGACAGGTTCTTGAATTTAAAGCAAGGAAACATGAGTGCCCGAGAGTATAGTATGCAATTCAATTCCTTGGCTAGATATGCTCCAACTATGGTGGCCGACATGGGAGACCGGGTCCATAGATTTATGAGTGGTTTGGGGGCACACTTGTTTAGAGATTGCTTGACGACCTCTTTGCAAGACGTGATGGACATTTCCCGAATACAGGCCCATGCTCAGAATCTTGAGGGATGATAACAGTCGCAAAGAAGTGATCGTGATAGTGAAAGAAGTGATCGTGATAGTGACATTTTCTCGTGACGTATATGCTTTAATTGATCCGAGCTCTACTTTCTCTTATGTTACTTCGTATGTTGCTCATTGTATTGGGGTGAAACTCGAGCCAATTAAACCTTTCGAGGTGTTCACTCCGGTTGGTGATCCGGTAATAGCGAGGAAAGTGTACAAAAACTGTGTCATTGTGATAGGTGACCGCCAGACCAGAGCCGATTTGATCGAGCTGGAAATGATAGATTTCGATGTAATTATGGGTATGGATTGGTTGGCCTCGTGCTATGCTAATGCCTATTACCGGACGAAAATGGTTCGATTTCAATTTCCGGGAGAGCCCGTACTTGAATGGAAGGGTAACACGGCATCCCCAAAGGGTAGGTTTATTTCCTACCTTAAGGCAAGAAAGATGATAGGTAAAGGCTATATGTATCATCTGGTTCGGGTTCATGACACCAAGGCAAAGTCGCCAACTTTCCAATCTGTTCCGGTGGTGAATGAATTCCCAGATGTATTTTCAGACGAACTTCCAGGTCTTCTTCCTGAAAGGGAAATTGATTTCACTATTGATGTGTTACCGGACACTGAGCCTATTTCCATTCCTCCTTATCGAATGGCTCCGGCAGAATTGAAAGAGCTGAAGGCACAGTTGAAGGACTTGCTTGAGCAGGGGTTTATAAGGCCCAGTTCATCGCCGTGGGGAGCACCGGTCTTGTTCGTGAGAAAGAAGGATGGATCTCTACGGATGTGCATCGATTATAGACAGTTGAATAAGGTAACGGTAAAGAACAAGTATCCCCTCCCCAGAATTGACGATTTGTTTGATCAATTACAGGGCGCTAAGTGGTTCTCCAAGATAGATTTGAGATCTAGTTATCATCAAGTGAGAATTAGAGAAGAAGATATTCCCAAAACAGCCTTCAGAACGATGTATGGCCACTATGAGTTCCGAGTGATGCCGTTTTGGTTGACAAATGCCCCGGCAGTGTTCATGAATTTAATGAATAATGTGTTCAGGCCATTCTTGGATCTGTTCGTGATAGTATTTAGCGATGATATTCTGGTGCATTATCGCATAGAGTCAGAACATGCAGATCATCTAAGAATTGTCCTTGGCATTCTCCGAGCTCAGGAATTATATGCAAAATTTTCAAAGTGCGAGTTCTGGCTAAATTCTGTGGCATTCCTAGGTCATGTTATTTCAGATGATGGCATCCGAGTCAACACTCAGAAAATAGAAACTGTGAAGACTTGGCCAAGGCCTATAACGCCTAAGGAAGTTCGTAGTTTCCTGGGTTTGGCGGGATATTATAGAAGATTTGTAGAGGGCTTCTCGTTTATCTCAGCTCCATTAACGAAGCTAACCCAGAAGTCGGCGAAATTTCAGTGGAACGATGCTTGTGAGCGTAGTTTCCTAGAGTTGAAAGACAGATTGACTTCAGTCCCAGTGTTAACACTTCCAGAAGGGCAGAAGGGTTTGTTGTATATTGTGACGCTTCCGGTGTGGGACTAGGATGTGTATTGATGCAGCATGGCAAAGTTATTGCATATGCCTCGAGACAATTGCGGAAACATGAACAGAATTATCCAACTCATGATCTCGAATTGGCTGCGGTTATTCATGCTTTGAAGATATGGAGACATTATTTGTATGGTGTGCACGTCGATATCTATACAGATCACAAGAGTCTCCAACATATTTTTAAGCAGAAGGATTTGAACCTACGGCAGAGGCGGTGGTTAGAATTGTTGAAGGATTATGACGTGAAGATTTTGTACCACCCAGGAAAAGCGAATGTGGTAGCCGACGCGCTTAGCCGTCGATCAATGGGCAGTTTATGTGGAGTTCCTTCAGAAAAGCAAGAAATGGTTCGTGAGCTCCATCGACTAGCAAATCTCGGAGTACGTGCAATTAATTCGGGTTGTACAAGTATTAGCATCAATGACCCCACAATGTCATCTTTGAGTATAGAAGTGAAGGAACGACAATATGAAGACTCTCAGTTAAGCCGTTACCGAGACCTATATCATGAAAAGGAAAAGTGTCCATTTGAAGTTTGCATAGATAGGGTCCTTAGATATCAGGGCAGGCTATGCGTACCGGATGTGGCAAATTTGCGTCAACTGATTTTAGAGGAAGCACACTATTCTCGGTATTCTATTCATCCCGGTGCAACCAAAATGTATCACGACCTTAAATTGATATACTGGTGGGATGGCATGAAGAGGAATATAGAAGATTTTGTAGAACAATGCCCAAATTTCTAACAGGTAAAAGCAGAACATTAAAAGCCAGGAGGCTTATTGCAAGCAATGGAAATTCCTACGTGGAAATGGGAAATCATTAATATGGATTTTATTGTGGGATTACCCCGTTCACGGGGGAAGTATGATTCTATATGGGTGATCGTGGACAGGCTCACGAAAGCAGCTCATTTCCTCCCAGTTAGAACCACGTATTCGGCGGAAGATTATGCCAGGTTGTATCTAAAGGAAATTGTGCGACTTCACGGGATTCCTTTGGCCATTATTACAGACAGAGGGGCGCAGTTTACCACCAAGTTTTGGAAGTCTTTCCAAGAAGGTCTAGGTACTCAAGTCAAGTTCAGCACGGCATTTCATCCACAAACCGACGGACAAGCCGAATGTACTATTTAGACCCTGGAGGATATGCTACGAGCGTGTATGTTGGATTTTGGCGGTAGTTGGGACGAGCATTTACCCCTTATAGAATTCGCATACAACAATATCTACCATTCCGGTATTCAAATTGCTCCATATGAAGCTTTGTATGGAAGGAAATGTAGATCTCTAGTTGGATGGTTTGAAACAGGAGAAACCCAATTAATAGGCCCCGACTTGGTTCAACAAGCAGTCAAAAAAGTCAAGGTGATACGAGATCGATTATTGACAGCCCAAAGTCGCCAGAAGTATTATGCGGACAATCGCCGACGAGACTTGGAATTTCAGGCCAATGATTGGGTATTTTTGAAGGTATCGCCAATGAAAGGGGTAATGAGATTTGGTAGAAAGGGGAAGTTGAGCCCAAGGTATATTGGACCTTATCGAATCATTAGTAAGGTGGGTCGTGTAGCCTACAAACTGGACTTGCCTTCAGAGCTTGAGTCCGTACATCCAGTTTTTCATGTTTCGATGCTCCGCAAGTGCATTGGAGACCCAACAAGAACAGTTCCGGTTGATGATGTCCAAGTGACAAAGAAATTGACATATGAAGAAGTACCGGTTTCCATTTTAGATAGACAGGTGGGAAGACTCCGAAATAAGGAGGTTGCTTCAGTCAAAGTCTTGTGGCGAAACAATAATAGGGAAGAAATGACTTGGGAAGCGGAGGAGAATATGCAAGCCAAATATCCGCATTTATTCCAACCCCCGGAGGAGACCCCAGATGAAACGTCGACGAGGTGAGGTATGTATGCTTTATTTTTATGCTTTTAGTCGTGTGTGGCCATAGATATGTTGGTATTGTGATGTAACCTGTGAGGCGATTATATTATGGGTTGTTGTGATAGGTTGGTGGTGCTAAGTTACAGGGGGAACTCCGGCGAAAGTTTTGTAAAATCTCGAGTGTTTAACATTCGAGGACGAATGTTCCAAAAGGGGGGGAAGAATGTTACGTCTTGGAAAATTCCCCGTATGTGTACAGTGAATAGGCTAACAGAGGACATAGCGTATACGATGTTTTGACGAGTAAGAAAGAGTATTAGCTGACCCTCAACGAGGTTTTGAAAGCATACAATGTAAGGAGAGAAAGTTGTTAAGGAAAGTGAATCATATGTTGTGTAGCGAACAAGAATAACGAGCAATGATTTGGTGATGGCACAAGGATGTTTCATAGATGAGTGGTAACGTCCCTTAGGTTGGTATTGAGGTGTTAAACAAGTGCCAAGAAGGTTCCATAAGGATCGGAGATCAAACGAGACAACGAGAATGAAAACGGAACCACTGGGCAATGTACGGTCCAACCTACAGACCGTATAAGTTATACCAGCCGTAGGTGGGACCGTATAAGTGGCCAAAGAGAGTACCAGCCACTGGACCAAATATACAGCCACACATACGGTCCGTATAAATAGTACGGACCGTATGTTGGTCCGTATAATGAGGGTCGGGCAGCTTTTAAATTTAAGTGTAAGGGGTCTTTTTCATTTCATATTTCATTCCCTCTTCACTCTACACTTCAAGAGACCTCTAGAATCTTCCCTACTCTTCAACTACAAGAGAAATCCAAGGGAAACTAAGATCAACAACACATAATCCATGAATCAAAGTGTATGAAATTCAAGTAAAGCTCATCTTCTTCAAAGAAAACCAAAAGAGAGGAGATAGGGTTTTGGTGCTAAGGTAGAAACTCCACTCAAGGATTGTTCCACCATCAACCAAGGTAATTTTCATGACCATTTCATGTTGTTTAAGGCATTGAAGGGCTAAAATACTTGAATTGTAGCAAGACATAGAAAATAGACCATTACTGAGTGAATAGTGCCATAGTTGGGTGATAGCTAGGTTGAATCATGAATGTTGGTGTGCTATGATTATAAATACGTTGTAAATGATGATTAGGTCATGGAATGAGTACAATATACAAGGAAATGCGGTAACGAGCTATAACCATAAATGTGAAGAAATTGGAGAAAAATGGTGAATTTTGCTCAATGTATATAAATGATGATTGTTGGTCTCTATATTGTGGATGTTGTTGTGAATGTTGGGAGTCGATATAGAATATGGGAAAATTAGAAGAAAAAAAGGAAATGCTGCCCAATTTTTTCTAGGAATGACAATGCGTTCTTATAGTCGATTAACTAACGTTAGTCTGAATTCTCTCGTGACGGTAACGACGTGATATCGAAGGAGAACAAGTGGACGATAGCTTAGCTAAACGACAAAGGTATGTGAGGCTAGTCCCTTTCTTTCTATGGCATAAATCTCATGATATGATTTCTCTTCCTTTCCATGATCCTCTTATATTCCGAAAAGCCAAGAAGCCTAAGATCATGAATAGCTATATGAGTCAAAAGATATGATGTGACGTCCTTATAAAGTAAATGATGTCGTTCCGTGTATCAACTCACCTTATATCCGAATCCTTTTAAGGTGACGCAGAATGCTCGTGAATGTTCATAATGGAATCGAGGGTTCACGACCTTACGTCACCTCGATAACATACAGTTGTTCTAGAGCCCTCATGCATGTACGATGATAAGAATATTATGATAAGCATATTATTATAAGTATTTTATGATGATCATGTCATGATCATATTACACCACGCCTAGTTGGCCGGGCAGTCACTGCTAAGGCGGACAGCTATGTTACACACCATGGCCAAATGGCATGGGCAGACACCACTAGTGGGCGGCATGAGATGATACCCCGGACGCGGGCTAATGTTATTGATTATCATACCGCACCAATTTGGTCGGGCAGTTTATTTGCACATATACATGTTATGCATACATGAGATGATGATGAGCATAAAGTAAGTCAGCATGCATTACTTCTTTCATGATTCATAGTCAGATACGGTTTTCTCCATATTTGATACTTCTCTTATTTCTTTGATGTATTGTTATTATTCATGACTCTCATACTCAGTACAATATTCGTACTGACGTCCGTTTTCTTTGGACGCTGTGTTCATGCCCACAGGTAGACAGGGAGGTGAGCCCGATCCAGATTCTTAGTAGCTGTCAGCGGACTGAGAGCACTCCATTGTTCGGAGGTGCTTATGTTTATTCTTTTGGAACATATGTATATTTTGGGCGTGACAGAGTCTTGTTCCGTCCATCTGCATAGTATGTCAGTATAGGCTCGTAGATGCGTAGTGTGGGTTAGATGGTCTCACGAAATACTATTATATATATATATATATATATATATATATATATATATATATATATATATATATATATATATATTATTTTGATGGCCGAGAGGAAAATGTATATAAAGTATTTATGTTCTCATATAAAATATGATTTCCCTACAATTTGAGTATAAAACTGGTAAATAGCATTAAGTGAATAAAAGGAGCAACAGAGCAAGTGGTGCTCGGCGGTTAGCCCCGGGTACCCGTCGCGGCCCCTAGCTGGGTCGTGACATGAATAATGTATTCAGGCCACTCTTGGACTTATTTTTGATAGAATTTATTAACGATATTCTGGTGTACTCTCGCACAGAATCAGAACATGCAAATCATTTAAGTATCATTCTTGGAATTCTTTGAGCCCAAGAATTATATGCAAAATTTTCAAAGTGCGAGTTTTGGCTGAATTCTGTAACATTTTTGCGCCATGTCATTTCAGATGATGGTATTCGAGTCGACACTTAGAAAATTGAAGCTGTGAAGACTTGACAAGGCCTACGACGGCCACCGAAGTCCGTATTTTTATGGGATTGGCAGGATACTACAGAAGATTCGTAGAGGGGTTTTCCTCTATTTCAGCCCCATTAACAAAGCTAACCCAGAAGTTAGTTAAATTTCAATGGAATGATGCTTGTGAACGCAACTTCCAAGAGTTGAAGGACAGATTAACCTCATCTCCAGTCTTAACACTTCCAAAAGGGTCAGATGGTTAGGTGGTGTACTGTGATGCTTCCGGCATTGGGTTAGGATGTGTGTTAATGCAACACGGTATAGTCATTGCTTATGCTTTAAGACAGCTGCGGAAACATGACAAGAACTATCCCACTTATGACCTCGAATTAGCTGCAGTTATTCATGCATTAAAGATGTGGAGACATTACTTGTATGGTGTGCATGTTGATATCTATACAGATCACAAGAGTCTTCAGTAAATTTTCAAACAGAAGGAGTTAAATCTGCGACAGAGGCGGTCGTTAAAGTTATTGAAAGATTACGATGTGAATATTTTATACCACCCCGGAAAAGAAAATGTAGTGGCTCATGCACTTAGCCGCCGATCAATGGGCAGCCTATGTGAAGTTCCTCCGGAAAAGAAAAAATTAGTTCATGAGCTCCATCAATTAGCTAATCTTGGAGTACGTGTAATTGATTTGGGTAGTGTAGGGATTCGTATTAATGATCCCACAGTTTTATCCCTGAATGTAGAAGTGAAAGAGCATCAGCATGAAGATCCTCACTTGTGCCATTACAGAGACACATCTCATGGGAGAGAGAAGTCCCCATTTGAAACTTCCATTTGAAGATCCTCACTTGTGCCATTACTCTCGGTATTCTATTCACCCAGGTGCAACAAAGATATATCATGATCTAAAATTAATATATTGGTGGGATGGCATGAAGAGAGACATAGCAGAATTTGTAGCTCAATGTCCGAATTGCCAACAAGTGAAAATCGAGCATCAAAAGCCAGGAGGATTATTGCAAGCAATGAAAATGGGAAGTGATCAACATGGATTTTATTGTGGGGTTACCTCGTTCTCGAGGCAAGTATGATTCTATATGGGTGATTGTGGACAGACTCACGAAATCAACCCATTTTCTTCCGGTTAGAACTACATACTCAGCAGAAGACTATGCAAGGCTGTATCTCAAAGAAATCGTGCGACTCCATGGTATTCCACTATCTATCATCATAGATAGAGAAGCAGAGTTTACAGCCAAGTTCTGGAAATCCTTCCAAGAAGGACTAGGTACTCAAGTGAAGCTTAGCATGAAATTTCATCCACAGACTGATGGACAGGCCGAACGTACTATTCAAACTTTGGAAGATATGCTACGGGCATGTATACTAGATTTCGGTGGTAGTTGGGATGATCACTTACCTCTGATTGAGTTCGCATATAACAATAGCTACCATTTCAGTATTCAAATGGCTCCGTACGAAGCTTTATATGGAAGGAAGTGCAGGTCCCCAATTAGATGGTTTGAAACAAGAGAAGTACAACTAATAGGCCCTGAATTGATTCAGCAAGCGGTAGAAAAAGTCAAAGTGATCCGAGATCGATTGTTGACAGCCCAAAGTAGCCAAAATCTTATGCGGACAATCGTCGGCGAGACTTGGAATTTCAGGTCAATGACTGGGTATTTTTGAAGGTATAGCCAATGAAAGGGGTGATGAGATTTGGAAAGAAAGGGAAGTTAAATCCTCGATACATTGGACCCTATAAAATTATCCGCAAGGTAGGTCATGTAGCCTATGAATTGGACTTACCTTCAGAGCTTGAATCAGTCCACCCAGTTTTTTATGTCTCAATGCTCCATAAGTGTATTGGAGACCCTACGAGGATTGTTCCGATTGATGATGTCCAAGTGGCAGAAACGCTAGCATATGAAGAAATGCCTATTGCCATCTAAGACAGGCAAGTGCGAAGACTTCGAAAAAAGAAAGTAGCTTCAGTCAAAGTTTTGTGGCGAAACAACAACCGAGAAGAAATGACTTGGGAAGCGGATGAGAAAATGAAATCCACATATCGCACTTTTTTCATCCCCCAGGAGAGATTCAAGATGAAACACTAACAATATGAGGTACGTACGCTTTATTTTTATACTCTTGGTCGTGTGTGGCCAAATTATAGTTGTATTGTGTTGTGGCCCTGTGAGAAAATATTATTATGGGTTGTTCTGACAGGATGTTAGTTCCATATTACAGGGAAAACTCTAGAAAAATTTTCGTAGAATTCGCGAGTGTTTAACATTCGAGAACGAATGTTCCAAAAGGGGGGTAGAATGTTACACCTTGGAAAATTCCCCATTAGTGTACAGTGAATAGGCTAGCGAAGGGCATGATGTATGCGATGATTTGATAATTAAGAAATATCCATTGATGATCCTAATCGAGATTCAAAGACATTTGACGTAATGGAAGAAGGTTATCAAGGAAAGCAAAGGATATGTTGCATGTCGGGGAAGAATTATGAGCGACATGTTAATGATGGCTTAAAGACGTTTCGGAGATGAGTGATAACATCCCTTAGATTGGTATTGAGGTGTTAAACAAGTGTCATGAAGGTTCCGTAAGGATTGGAGAGCAAACTAGTCGACGAGAACGAAATCGAAACAGCTGGGCATTATACAGCCCAACATACTGGCCATATAAATTATACTGGCCGTATGTTAGGCTGTATATTTAGCCAAGAGGGGAATCATTCACTGGACTAAACATACGGCCATACATACGGCCCGTATAAATGTACGGACCATATGTTGGTCCATATATCTTGGTCGGGATTGATTTCAAGATTTAATATATGGACCCTCCCCTCATTTTATTTCATTTCATTTTAACTCTCCACTCTTTAAGAAACCTCTAGAACCGTCTCCATTATTCATCCACATGAAACTAAGAGAAAACCATGATCAACTATACCAAATCTCAAGGGAAGTGAGTTAGGGTTTTGGTGCAAGAAGTGAAGTTTCCCTCAAGGGTTGTTCATCCATCATCTAAGGTGAGTTTTATGATCATTATTGGTTGTTTAAGGCGTTGAAAGTTAAAAACACTTGGATTGTTTGAATTATAAATATTGGTATTGTTATACCCCGTGTTTCCGCATATTCGGAAAAATTGGAAATAATTATGATTTGCAAGGAATAAGGTCACATGTTGATTTGATCTTATATATGTATATTATTTATGAAAAATAGTGGTGTGGAAATTCGGAGGAAGGCCAAGGGAAAAATTGGAATTTTGGAAATCCGTTTCGGGGATTACAAAACGAGAGTTTTAATGATTTGGGCTCAACAAAAATTTAAGAAAATTGAGGCCCAAGCTTGAGGGGGGTGGCCGGCCAAGAGGCTTGGCCCAAGCCCCATTTAGATGGTCATGTGATTTTCATGTGACCATTTAATCAAGCAATATATATTCATGTATATCCATAGAAGTTTCAAGAAAATTAAAAGAAAAGAAGAGAAAAAAAAAGAAAGGAGCATTCGGCTCCAAGGAGAAAGAAGAGAGAAAAAGAAAAGAAAAATTTTCTAGCCCTTCAATTCTAGTCCAAAAATTGTAATTTTCATTTATTCTTAGTGAGCTCAAGGTGCTCTTCAAGGTGATATAAATATCTTGGCAAGAAAGTGGTTGTGGTGGCAAGAAGAAATCATTGGAGGAAGGTAAGAATTTCATGCTTTTGCTATGTTATGGAAGGTTACATATATGTTATGGTATGTAGAATTGCATGAATATCATGAAATTGTGGTGTGTGTGTGCATGGCCGTGTGGTTGTGCAAGTGTGTGCATGGCCGTGTATGTGTGTGTTGTGGTGTAGGCAAGGTTGAGCTAATTTTATGTTGTATTCTAGTTATGGTTGTTGTGAAATCCATATTGGAAATGAAAGTTGAATGAATTGGGTTGAATTGGAAAGTGTGGATGTTAGCCGTGGCTATGGAAGAATTTGAGATGGTGATGAATTGTTTTGTTTGATATGTTAGTTGTGTTGTTATGATTCTTATAATGTAAATAGACGAAAAATGATGTAAGTTTGCATTGATTTGGAAGTTTTGGAGGAATTATGGCATTATATTGGAAAGTAGACTAATAGTGTTATATTATGTTTTATTGTGATTGTTGATGTTGTTGGTGTTGTTGGTGGGTTGTTGTTGAATATTCCGAGCCGAGTTAAATTCTCGGGGTGTCAAACTTATAGGGGAAGTGCTGCCGAAATTTCGGTAGCCAAGTATAACCCAAAGATTAAAATGTTAACTTTCATGAATAGTAACTGGTAAAAGTGACCATTTGCAGTTTTTGGACGAAACGGGAATTGAGATTTGACGAGCGTAAGGCGCAATCCAGGTATGTAAAGTCTTGCCCTTCTTTCTTTGGCATGTTCTGAGTGTAACAGGCTTGAAAGCGAGCCTCGATAGCGTTTCTGCTTCTCACACTCCGAAATTGAAAATAGCTCAAAATCATTCAGTAAGATTGAATTGTTCCTTTCTCTTTTGTCGGCAAAATTGCCTATATGTGTGTAACTTCCATAAACGGAGTCGGAATGACTTAAAATGACTATGGATGACCTCATAAGGTCTATTAGTCACCATTTACGTATACCACCTAAGTTCGGCCCAAGGTGGGCCCACAAAGCTCTGATATTTTCTGTATGGCTCTGATTAACCTATTTCTGTCCAAACCTTGTATGTCTGCTATATGTCAAGTGTTACGACTATTCTTGAGAATCTTGTAATATATCTAGACGCCTGGTACGGTTCTGGACACGTTGTTCTGATGAAATCTGTCGTGCCATCCCACATGACATATATGCGTATATACTATGAATCTTGTTCGATTACTTCGATTTGACCTACCATCTGGAATACTTCGGTCTCATTGAGTCTGTATAATGGTCTGTATGTATATGGTTTCTCATTAATCTGTTCGTGGATGCCTCAATGCTTCCTTCACTGCGCCCGGGCCAGGTTCTGTGATTCGTGCACTTCCACTGCATTGTTCACCGCGTCCCTCGGATGTACGGGCCGGGATCTGTTTATATCTGATTATGATTTGATTATGTGATTTGTCGGGGATGGCGGCCAGGATGGCATTTGATCTGATCTGTCTGTCCACCGCGTCCCGTACTAAGAGGGCCGGGTTCTGTTACCGCATCCCTTATAAAAGGGTCGGGATCTGATTTATGATATGTATGTCTGTATATGATTATGACTCTGCATGCATGATTTTATCTACTACAGTTCTGTATGTCTGATCTGGAGTATGATTCTGTCTGTCACACTTCTGGAAAATATGATCTGGATTATGACTCTGTCTGTTGCACTTCTGTACGTCTGACATCTGATTCGTCTTATGACTCAGTCTGTCATATTTCTGCACTTCTGACTCAATTTGCGATTTTGTCAGTCACACTTTGCACTTCTGATCTGTGTTATGATTCTGTCAGCTATACTCTGTCCTTCGGATTCATATCACGACTCTGTCGGCTATGCCCCGTGCTTAAGATATATATTGTGGATCTGTCCGTATACTCTGTGTTTCTGCTTCGGTTTTGGGTTCGAGTTTGTCCGTTATATTTCTGTATTTCTGATTCAGATTATGATTATACTTGTTACATTTCGCTTTACATACTCGGTACATTTTCGTACTGACCCCCTGTTCTTCGGGGGCTGCGCTACATGCCCGCAGGTACAGACGCACCTCGAGATACGCCACCAGCTTAGGGTACCTGTTCTGCTGTTGGAGTGCTCCCTTTTGATCCGGAGCATATACTTTTGGTATATATTTTGTTCTGATGTGTATTCTGTACATTTGTCTATTTGGGGTACGACGGGGCCCTGTCCCGTCATCTGTTTCTGTTCTGTCTGTAGAGGCCTGTAGACATGGTTGTGGGTTATGGGTTATCACTGTTCCGGTAGGTATGTGTGATATTGCGATTTAAGTTACTTCACTTGCTATGCTGGCCTTAACGGCTTATGTATAAGTCTACGTCTATATATATATTTTCGCGCGATGTATTCTGTAACCGTATGAATCTGTGTATGTCTAATCTGATTAATTGGCTAGTACGCTAATTCTGTCAGGTAGGTACGTATGGGTGCCTAGTTAGGACACCAGTCGCGGCCCACGGGGTTGGGTCGTGACATGTTGTGGTTGTAAATATGTTGTGAATGACATTTAGACCATGGAATAATTATTATATATGAGAAAACGCGATAAGTGAACTATAACCACAATTATGGAGAAATTGGAGAGGAATTATGAAATGCGGATAATGTAGATGAATGATGATTGTTGTCTGTTATATTGTGAATGTTGTTATGAATGTTTGGGAGTTGATATAGAATATGGGAAAAGTTGTATAAACAAAGGAAATGCTGCCCAATTTTCTTTAGCCTTAGTAAGCACGTTTATATAATCGATTAGCTAATGTTCATGCGACTTCTCTTGAAGGTAGAAACGTTGGCATCAAAGGAGAACAAGCAAGTGATAGATTAGTTAAACGTAAAAGGTATGTGAGGCTAGCCCTTTCTTTCTATGGCATGAATCCTATAGCATGACTTTTCCTTCCTCTTCATGAATTTCCTATATTCCGGAAGACTAAAAGTCTATGTTCATGAATAGCTATATGAGATAAGGGATATATTATGAGCCTAATAATGATGACGATGAGCTTAAGTCTAAAGATTCTAGAGTTCATGATATGATGCTCCTATAAAGTTAATGATGTCGTTTATTTTATACACTTACCTTATCTACTATTTCCTTCAAGGTGAGGCAGAATGCTTAAGAATGTTCCATAATGGAATCGGGGGTTCACGACCTTACGTCACCCCGATAGAGTATAATTGACTTAAGTTTCTAGTCATGCATTACGATAATAGTATGATGAGAATATGATAAGATTATGATTAGTACATGATGCTATCACACCGCGCCTACATGGCTGGGCAGACACCGCTAAGGCGGGCAGCGTATACACCATGTCCAGATGGCATGGGGCAGACACCACTAGTGGGTGACATGAGATGATACCCCGGACACGGGAGGCCTGTACGCAGGCTAATGATTATCACATCGTACCTATATCGTACCAGCATGTGTTATTTCTTTTATAAGTGACAGTCATATACAGTTTCTCCTTATTGATGCTTCCTTTATCTCATTGACGTATTTTCATTACTTATGCCTCTCATACTCAGTACAATGTTCATACTGACGTCCGTTTTCTTTGGACGCTGTGTTCATGCCCACAGGTAGACAGGGAGGTGATCTTGATCCGGACTCGTAGGAGCTAGTAGCTGATTTGAGAGCACTCCATTGTTCTGGAGGTGCCTTGATTATTCTTTTGTGTACATATGTATATTTTGGGCACGACGGGGTCGTGTCCCGTCGATATGTCTAGTACTCTAGTAGAGGCTCGTAGATACGCAGTGTGGGTTATATGGTCTCATGAGATTACTACTGTATACATGTATACATACTTATTTTCATGGCCGAAAGGCTTATGTCTATAAAAGTATCTGTGTTCTCAAATGAAAAATGATTTACGTATGATTTGAGTATGAATTTGATAAAAGAAGACTTAATCAGTACGATGAGTAGTAGAATGAGCGGTGCTCGGTAGTTAGCCCCAGGTACCTGTCATGGCCCCTAGGCGGGTCGTGACCAAAGTGGTATCAGAGAACTTCTGTCCTAGGAAGTGTCTTCGAGCCGTGTCTAGTAGAGTCTTATTTATGGTGTGTTGCGTGCCACACTAATAAACAAGAGGCTACAGGGCATTTAGGAAAAATGACCATCCTTCATCTTAGAAGATTTTGCGATAGAGCTGTGTTATAAGATCTTTTCCTCCCTAATAGTGTGCTATGATTTCAGAAATGCCGCCAAAGGAAAAAGCTACAGCCGCCCAGAAAGGTGGATAGAAAGAGAGCCGCCAATGAATGTAGAAGAGGGCGAGTCACATAATGAGGCTTTATCTAATACTTCCTCTACCCCGCCCAATGTAGAAGAACAAGGGGGAGCTTCAACTCTAATTCCTCCACCGGTTGCTTCGGGTCAACAAGTGACCGAGGCTATTCATTTATTGACACAATTGGTTGCCGCCCAGGCACAGCGACAGAATGTGAGTTCAAGTGATTAGGCAGCTAGTGCTAGAGCCCGTGATTTTATGAGTCTGAATCCTCCGGAGTTTTTCGGGGCAAATCCGGATGAAGACCCGCAAGGTTTTATTGATGAGATGCTGAGAACATTTAGGATTATTAATGCCTCCGAAACTGAATATGTGGAGTTGGCATCTTATAGAATCCGAGATGTGGCGGTATTGTGGTACAACAATTGGCTAGCATCAAGAAAGGAAAATGCGCCTCCTCCCGTGTGGCAAGAATTTGTGGATGCTTTCATCCGCCACTGTTTTCCACCCGAGGTCCGCCGAGCTAGAGTGGATAGGTTCTTAAATCTAAAGCAAGGAAATATGAGTGCCCGGGAATATAGCCTTCAATTTTATTCCTTGGCTAGATATGCCCCGACTATGGTGGTCGAGATGGGAGATAGGGTACACAGGTTTGTGAGTGGCTTGGGCCACATTTGTGCAAGGATTGTTTGACGGTTTCGTTTCAAGATGGGATGGATATTTCCCGAATACAAGCCCATGCCCAGAACTTAGAGGGACGACAGCTACCACAAAGAGGTGGTCGTGATATTGATAGAAGGCAAAGCAAGAGGGCCAGATTTATAGGGGCAGGCACCGATTATAGAAAGGGGATCAAGGCATACATATTTTAGACAATCAGGCCAGTCGTTGACTAGGGCACCTCCTCGGTTTGCAGGTAGGAGATTTGATCACTCCTTTCGTTCAAGACAGGGTCAGAGTTCGAGGGTCTCAGATTCTCAGTTCAGGGAAGATTATAGTCAGGGGAGACCTCCAGAACAGCGGTGCAGCCAGTGCGGTAGACTACATTCCGGACAATGTCGCCAAGGTTCAGATGCCTGCTATACCTGCGGCCAGGTTGGGCATATGATACGAGATGTCCCGTCGATGAGTGGTAGAGTTGGGGTTCAGCCCACAGGATCAGTTGCTGGTTCATCTTTAGTGCGCCCGGTAGGGCAGACTTCCCAGATGTCGGCAGGTCGAGGTAGAGACAGAGGGGGAGCATCCACTTTAGTTTCCACTCAGCCCCGTGTGTATGCTTTAGCCGGACGACAGGATCTTGAGTCCTCCCTGGATGTGCTTACAGGTACATTATCCATATTTTCCCATGATGTATACGAATTGATAGATCCGAGTTCTACACTCTCTTATATTAATCCGTATGTTGCTAGTCGTATCGGGGTGAAACTTGAGCCAATTAAACCTTTTGAGGTATCTACGCCGGTTAGTGATCCCGTGATAGCTAAACAAGTGTATAAAAATTGTGTGATTGTGATATGCGATCGCCATACCAAAGCTGATTTAATTGAGCTGGAAATGTTAGATTTCGATGTGATTATGGGTATGGACTGGTTGGTTTCATGTTATGCTAATGTTGATTGCCGAATGAAAGTGGTTCGATTTCAATTTCCGGGAGAGCTTGTGCTTGAATGGATGGGTAATACAACATCTCCAAATGGTAGGTTTATTTCCTACCTTAAGGAAAGAAAAATGATAGCTAAAGGCTATATTTATCATCTAGTCCGAGTTCATGACACCGAAGCAACGTCGCCAACTTTCCAATCTGTTCCGGTAGTAAATGAATTTCTGGATGTATTCCCAGATGAACTTCCTGGTCTTCCTCCAGAAAGTGAGATTGATTTCACCATTGACGTGTTGCCGGACACCAAGCCTATTTCTATTCCTCCGTATCAAATGGCTCCGGCAGAATTGAAAGAGCTACAGGCACAATCGAAATATTTGCTTGAGAAGGGGTTTATTAGACCCAGCTCATCGTCGTGGGGAGCACCAGTCTTGTTCGTAAGGAAGAAAGATGGTTCCCTACGAATGTGCATCAATTATAGGCAATTGAACAAGGTGACAATAAAGAACAAATATCCTCTCCCAAGGATTGATGATTTGTTTGATCAATTACAAGGCGCCAAATGGTTTTCTAAAATAGACTTGAGGCCGGGTTATCATCAAGTGAGGGTTAGAGAAGAGGATATTCCCAAAACAACTTTCAAAACGAGATATGGCTACCATGAGTTCCGAGTGATGTCATTTGGGTTGACTAAAGCTCCGGCAGTGTTCATGAATTTGACGAATAATGTATTCAGGCCACTCTTGGAGTTATTTGTGATAGTATTTATTGACGACATTCTAGTGTACTCTCGCATTGAATCAGAACATGCAGATCATTTACGTATCGTTCTTGGAATTCTTCGAGCCCGAGAATTATACGCCACATTTTCAAAGTGCGAGTTTTGGCAGAATTCTGTAAAATTTCTGCGCCATGTCATTTCAGATGATGGTATTCGAGTCGACACTCAGAAAATTGAAGCTGTGAAGACTTGGCCAAGGCCTACGACGCCCATAGAAGTCCGTATTTTTCTGGGATAGGCAGGATACTACAGAAGATTCGTAGAGGGATTTTCCTCTATTTCAGCCCCATTAACAAAGCCAACCCAGAAGTCAGTTAAATTTCAATTGAATGATGCTTGTGAACGCAGCTTCCAAGAGTTGAAGGACAGATTAACCTCAGCTCCAATCTTAACAATTCTAGAAGGGTCAGATGGTTATGTGGTGTACTGTGATGCTTCCGGCGGTTGGTTAGGATGTTTTTTAATGCAGCACGATAGAGTCATTGCTTATGCTTCGAGACAGCTGCGGAAACATGAAAATAACTATCCAACTCATGACCTCGAATTAGCTACAGCTATTCATGCATTAAAGATGCAGAGACATTAATTGTATGGTATGCATGTTGATATCTATACAAATCACAAGTGTCTTCAGTACATTTTCAAATAGAAGGAGTTAAATCTACGGCAGAGGTGGTGGTTAGAGTTATTGAAAGATTACGATGTGAATATTTTATACCACCCCGGAAAAGAAAGAATTGGTTCATGAGCTCCATCAGTTAGCTAATCTTGGAGTTCGTGTAAATGATTCCGGTAGCGTAGGGATTGGTATTAATGATCCCACAGTTTCATCCCTGAATGTAAAAGTGAAAGAGCGTTTGTATGAAGATCCTCACTTGTGCCATTACAGAGACATATCTCATGGAAAAGAGAAGTCCCATTCGAAACTTCCATGGATGGAATTCTTAGATACCGAGATAGGCTATGTGTGCCAAATGTTGCGAAATTGCGTCGTCGAATTCTAGAGGAAGCCCATTACTCTCGGTATTCTATTCACCCAGGTTCAACAAAGATGTATCATGATCTTAAATTAATATATTGGTGGGATGACATGAAGAGAGACATAGCAGAATTTGTAGCTCAATGTCCAAATTGCCAACAAGTGAAAATCGAGCATCAAAAGCCAGGAGGATTATTGCAAGCAATGGAAATCCCTACTTGGAAATGGGAAATGATCAACATAGATTTTATTGTGGGGTTACCTAGTTCCTGAGGCAACTATAATTTTATATGGGTGATTATTGAGAGACTCATAAAATCAGCCCATTTTCTTCCGGTTAGAACTACATACTCAGCAGAAGACTATGCAAGGTTGTATGTCAAAGAAATCGTGCGACTCCATGGTATTCCACTTTCTATCATCACAGATAGAGGAGTAGAGTTTACAGCCAAGTTCTAGAAATCTTTCCCAGAAGGCCGAGGTACTCAAGTGAAGCTTAGCACGACATTTCATCCACAGACTGATGGACAGGCCGAACGTACTATTCAGACTTTGGCAGATATGCTACGGGCATGTATACTAGATTTCGGTGGTAGTTGGGATGATCACTTACCTCTGATTGAGTTTTCATATAACAATAGCTACCATTCCAGTATTCAAATGGCTCCGTATGAAGATATATATGGAAGGAAGTGTAGGTCCCCAATTGGATGGGTTGAAACAAGAGAAGTACAGCTAATAGGCCCTGAATTGATTCTGCAAGTGGTAGAAAAAGTCAAAGTGATTCGAGATCGATTGTTGACAGCCCAAAGCTGCCCAAAATCTTATGCGGACAACCGCCGGCAAGACTTGAAATTTCAAGTCAATGACTGGGTATTTTTGAAGGTATCGCCAATGAAAGGGGTGATGAGATTTGGTAAGAAAGGGAAGTTAAGTCCTCGATACATTGGACCCTATAAAATTATCCGTAATGTGGGTCATGTAGCCTATGAATTGGACTTACCTTCAGAGCTTGAATCAGTCCACCCAGTTTTTCATGTCTCAATGCTCCATAAATTTATTGGAGACCCTACGAGGATTGTTCCGATTGATGTGGTCCAAGTGACAGAAAAGCTAGTATATGAAAAAGTGCCTATTGCCATCTTAGACAGGCAAGTGCGAAGACTTCGAAACAAGGAAGTAGCTTCAGTCAAAGTTTTGAGGTGAAAAAACAACCGAGAAGAAATGACTTGGGAAGTGAAAGAGAAAATGAAATCCACATATCCGCACTTGTTTTAGCCCCCAGGAGAGATTCAAGATGAAACACTAACAATATGAGGTATGTACGCTTTCTTTTCACGCTCTTGGTCGTGTGTGGCCAATTTATAGTTCTATTGTGTCGTGGCCCTGTGAGGTAATATTTTTATGGGTTGTTTTGACAGGATGGTAGTGCCATATTACAGGGGAAACTCTGACGAAATTTTCGTAGAATTCCCGAGTGTTTAACATTCGAAGACGAATGTTCCAAAAGGTGGGAAGAATGTTACACATTGAAAAATTCCCCATTAGTGTACAATCAATAGGCTAGTGAAAGGAACGATGTATGCGATGATTTGATAAGTAAGAAATATCCATTGATGATCCTAATCGAGATTCAAAGACATTTGACGTAATGGAAGAAGGTTATCCAGGAAAGCAAAGGATATGTTGCGTGTCGGGGAAGAATTATGAGCGACAAGTTATTGATGGATTAAAGACATTTTGGAGACGAGTGATAACGTCCCTTATATTGGTATTGAGGTGTTAAACAAGTGTCAAGAAGGTTCCAAAAGGATTGGAGACCAAACAAGTCGACGAGAACGAAATCGGAACAGCTGGGCATTATACGGCCCAACATATTGGCCGTATAAATTATACTGGCCGTATGTTAGGCCGTATATTTAGCCAAGAGGGGCATCATTCACTGGACCAAATATAAGGCCATACATACGGCCTGTATAAAATGTACTGACCGTATGTTGGTCCGTATATCTTGGTCGGGACTGATTTCAAGATTTAATATAAGGACCCTCCCCTCATTTTATTTCATTTCATTTTCACTCTCCACTCATCAAGAAACCTCTATAACCCTCTCCATTATTCATCCACAGGAAACTAAGAGAAAACCATGATCAACTATACCAAATCCACGAAATCAAGTGTGTGAAACCTAATAAAAGTTCATCTACACCAAGAAATCTCAAGGGAAGTGAGTTATGGTTTTGGTGCAAGTAGAAGAAGTTCCACTCAAGGGTTATTCATTAATCATTTAAGGTGAGTTTTATGATCATTATTGGTTGTTTAAGGTGTTGAAAGTTAAAAACACTTGGATTGTAGAAAGATATAGGAAATGGGTCATAAATGTGGGAATAATGACATTGTTGGGTGAAGGTTTGGATTGAATTATGAATATTGGTATGTTGTGGTTGTAAGTATGTTGTGAATGAAATTTAGACCATGGAATAAGTATTATATATCAGAAAACGCGATAAGTGAACTATAACCACAATTATGGAGAAATTGGAGAGGAATTGTGAAATGCGGATAATGTAGATGAATGATTATTGTTGTCTGTTATATTGTGAGTGTTGTTATGAATGTTTGGGAGTTGATATAAAATATGGGAAAAGTTGTATAAACAAAGGAAATGCTGCCCAATTTTCTTTAGCCTTAGTAAGCACGTTTATGTAATAGATTAGCTAATGTTCATGTGAGTTCTCTTGAAGGTAGAAACGTGGGCATCAAAGGAGAACAAGCAAGTGATAGATTAGTTAAACGTAAAAGGTATGTGAGGCTAGCCCTTTCTTTCAATGGCATGAATCCTATAGCATGTCTTTTCCTTCTTCTTCATGAATTTCCTATATTCCGGAAGACTAAAAGTCTATGTTCATGAATAGCTATATGAGATAAGAGATATATTATGAGCCTAATAATGATGATGATGAGCTTAAGTCTAAAGATTCTAGAGTTCATGATATGATGCTCCTATAAAGTTAATGATGTCGTTTATTATAAACACTCACCTTATCTACTATTTCATTCAAGGTGAGGCAGAATTCTTATAAATGTTCCATAATGGAATCGGGGGTTCACGACCTTACGTCACCTCGATAGAGTATAATTGACTTAAGTTTCCAGTCAGGCATTACGATAATATTATGATGAGAATATGATAAGATTATGACAAGTACATGATGCTATCACACCGCGCTTATGTGGCTGGGCAGACACTGCTAAGGCGGGCAGCGTATACACCATGTCCAGATGGCATGGGCAGACACCACTAGTGGGCGGCATGAGATGATACCCCGGACGCGGGAGGCCTGGACGCAGGCTAATGATTATCACACCGTACCTATATGGTCGGGCAGCTTGTACATTTATGCATACATTATATGATGATGATTATGAGTAATCCAGTATGTGTTATTTCTTTTATAAATGACAGTCATATATAGTTTCTCCTTATTGATGCTTCCTTTATCACATTGACGTATTTTCATTACTTATGCCTCTCATACTCAGTACAATGTTCGTACTGACGTTCGTTTTCAGGAGCATCACTCGAGTCGTGACATGAACAAGGATCAAGGTAACTCGAGTCGGAGAGATAATCGTGACAACAACCATGGGGGTTACAATAACAACTACAACAATCATCGGAAATCAAATCCGTATGTCCCTCCAAAGGGAAATCAATAAAACTCTAGTCAACCACCTACTAGCGATCCTGCTAGTTCAAAAATCGAAGATATATTGTCAAGAGTGTTGAAGAAAGTGGAGTCCACTGATACCTTTTGCAAGGAGATGAGAGATGAAGTGAAATCAATGGGGCAAGTTTTTAGTTCGCACTCCACCTCCATTAAACAATTGGAGACCCAACTTGGCCAAATCTCGGCTATCCTCAACCAAAGGCAAAAAGGCACACTCCCTAGTGATACGGTTGCAAATCCAAGGAATGATGGTGATCATAAATGCAATGCAATTACTACTAGGAGTGGAAAAACAATTGGGGAAGAAGCATTGGTGAAAGATGAGGTGTTGGTTGATGATAAGAAAATGATTGAAGAACCCATTGTTGTTGAAGAAGTGACTCCAAAGAAGAAGCGGGCTAGTATTGAAAATCCCATTTTTGTTGAAGATGTTCAGGAAATTAATGATGCTTCAAAAAGCAAGGAAGCGATATAGGAGGTTCCAAGAGCTTCACCACCCGTTCTAAAGCCTCCCCCTCCATTTCCTCAACGATTGACAAGGAAAGCGGATGATGAAAAATTGCTCAAATTTATAGAGAGATTGAAAGGGCTTTCAATTAACATCCCCTTGGTGGAAGCACTTGAACAAATACCCGGTTATGCCAATTCATAAAAGCTCTTGTGACCAAGAGGGCATGCTAGTTTTGAAACAATATGAGTTACACATCATTATAGCTCTATTGTGACAAAGGCCTTGGCTCAAAAGAGAGAATATCCGGGAGCTTTCACTATCCCGTGCACAATTGGCATGCATAAATTTGGCAAAGCACTATGTGATCTTGGAGCAAGGATTAACTTGAAGTCGCTTGATATTTTCAACAAATTGGGTTTGGGCACTCACCGAACAAAAACAATGAGATTGCTAATGGCGGATAGAACCGTGAAGAGACTGTTTGGTATCCTCTATGATGTGCTTGTAAAGGTTGATCGATTCATTTTTCTGGCCGATTTTGTGATCTTGGATTGTGAAGTTGATTTTGAGGTACCCATGATCTTGGGGATACCTTTCTTGGCCACGGGGAGTGTTCTTGTAGATGTGGAGAGGAGTGACCTAAAATTTAGAATGAATATGAAGAAGTCACTTTCCATATTTGCAAGTCAATGAAACAACCGGCGGATATGAGTGTCGTGTGAGTTATTGATACGATTGATGAAGCCATGGATACAACCATTGAGCATGAGCATGTGGGTGATATGTTGGTGGCGGTGACAATGAACTATCAGGGGGAAGATGATGAAGAGTTTGAGGAGACGGTTAATGCATTTATTAGGCTGGGGTCATACTATTACAATCCAAAGAAGCTTGATCTTGATTTAGAAAACCGTGCTACTCCTCCCGCAAAGCCTTCCATTATTGAGCCCCCTACCTTGGAACTCAAACCTCTTCCTTCACACTTGAGGTATGAATTCCTTGGCCCTAACAACATATTGCCCGTGATTATTTTCGCCCGGTTGACGGATGAACAACAAGAAAAGTTGTTAGTAATCTTGATAAGAAATAAAAAATCTATTGGTTGGTGTATTGCAGATATCCAAGGGATCCCACCTGGCATTTTTACACATAAAATTTAACTTGATGAAGAATGTGAACCAAGTGTTTAACATCAAAGGAGGTTGAATCCTCCTATGCAAGAGGTTGTGAAGATCGAAATCATCAAGTGGTTAGATGCCGATGTTGTGTATCCTATATCAGATAGCTCTTGGGTTAGTCTGGTTCAATGTGTGCCCAAAAAGGGGGGACTCACCATTGTTGTAAATGCTAAAAATGAATTGATTCCCACCCGTACGGTCACCAGATAGCGGGTTTGCATGGATTATTGGAAGTTGAGCAAGTGGACGAAAAAGGACCACTTCCCAATGCCATTTATGGATCAAATTCTTGATAGGCTTGCGGGAAGGGATTATTATTGCTTTCTTGATGGTTATTCCGGGTACAACTAAATCACCATTGCTTCCGAGGATCAAGAAAAACCACGTTCACTTGTCCTTATGGGATCTTTTCTTTCAATAGGATGCCCTTTGGGCTATGTAATGCACCCGCAACGTTTTAACATTGCATGATGTCTATTTTCTCTGACATGGTTGAGGAGTCCATTGAAATCTTCATGGATGACTTTTTCATAGTAGGGATTTCCTTTGATGAAGGCTTGGATAATCTTACCCAAATGTTGAAAAGATGTGAAGAGACGAACTTGGTTCTTATTTAGGAGAAGTGTCACTTCATGGTTAGAGAAGGCATTGTCTTGGGACACACGATTTCGAAAAAGGGGCTTGAGGTTGATCAAGCTAAAATTGAGGTTATTGTCAAGCTTCCTCCCCCAATCTCCGTCAAAGGTGTTCGTAGCTTCCTTGGGCATACCGGGTTTTATAGAAGAGTCGAAGTTTGTATTGATGATGCTTGTTTGAAGGCATTTGAGGGCTTGAAGGAGAGACTCACATCGGCTCCTATCATCATTGCTCCGGATTGGTCCCAACCTTTTGAGTTGATGTGTGATGTAAGTGGATTTTCCACGGGGGGCGTTCTTGGCCAAAAGCGTAATCAGATCTTCTACCCAATTTACTGCGCAAGGAAGACTCTAAACGGTACCCAAATGAACTACACTGTTACCGAGCAAGAGTTTCTTGCTATTGTGTTTGCTATTGAGAAGTTCCGGGCTTACTTGTTGGGAACCCATGTGATTGTTCACACCGACCATGCGGTCTACGTTACTGATACGCTCAAATTACATCTATTAATGGTATAACGCAGACGTTGTCAAATATAGTAACCCAACAAGGTTGGGGTCGAATCCCACAGGGAATATGGTGTGAAAAGGTTACTAAAGTCGTAGGATGCTAAATTTAGGTCTAATGTCTTAATCCGATGATTTTGGTAATAGTTGATTTTTCTATGATTAATTGCTATCTACTTGCTTTGGTGGAAATTTATGGTAAAAGAAACTAAGGTTGTGTCCCCATTAGATAGAGTGTATGATCATGGGTATTGATCTTGATATACTTCTAATGGATCATTATATGAATTCACTTAATCTCTATATGAATATCTACTATTTCCCAATAAATAAAGATTATCTCTTTCTATGATTTTCCCAAATATAAGAAAGTAACTGTGAAGAACGATTAATCATGCCAAGTAAATTCTTCTTATTCCTAAGTGAATTTATTAAACAAGGTTTAAAGCTTTGAGTCCTTGTATTTATTCTTACCAACCCTAATTATTTTCCCAAATAAATCACGGTTTATGGCTTTAATCAATTTTTGCAACCATTAATTATGAATGAAGAATGAAGAATAAATAAACCCTAATAATCCATTATGTGTATATCAATTACAAAACCAATCACAAAACAGCCATCAATTGGGTTCACAACCCTAGTAAGGGAAATTAGCTACTCATAGAGGAAGAAGAGCAATAAGAAATAATGGGAATCATAATGCTTACAATTGATTGCTTGGAATTGAAGAGAAATTAATTGCAATTGTTTGTAATCTCCCAAAAAGACTTCAAAACTATGAGTAACTAATGTTAAGGAAAATAAAACTGAGTTTTGTAGTAATTGTCTGTACAAGAAACCTAAATAAGGTATTTATAAGAGTCAAAGTCGTGAAAAATAAGATTGACAAAATTTCCCCCGACGGACCAATGTACGGACCGTACATTTTATACGGTCCGTAGAATCAGTGATAGTTCTCCGTAAAATCTTCTCCAGTTGTCAGATGTACGATCCACTTTTACGGATCGTAAATATTATATGGTCTGTATAACCTGCCCGTAAATCCTCTTCTCTTTAAGACTCTTCTGGAACCAACCTACGGTGAGATTTACGGACCGTAAATATTATACGGCCCGTACTTCTGCCTGGACTTCCACTTCATGTCTGAGCCCTTTCTGTTAAGCATCCACGATGGCATTTACGGACCGTGAATATTATACGGTCCGTATGTTCCTCCGTATAAATCAGGCTTCAGTTAATTTTCTTTCTTTGAACATCCTTTTACTCCATTTCCACGTCTTGCTCCCGAAATACGTTAAACATCTGCAACATGTCACAAACACAACAAAAATACCAAGACTTGCTAAAAAACAAGTAAAACTTATAGCCAAAAATCATCGAATGTGCCATAATTTCACGGCACATCCACCCCCCCAACTTAAAGTCTTTGCTTGTCCTCAAGCAAGTCGCACAACACAATGACTCAATCTACCACTTAGATATCGTAGAGTACTGATGTCTACATTGGTTTTGACTCTGAACTCTTGGCATGCACGTTTTTCTTCTAAGGACCACCCCGTTTTTCTATTGTAAAACATATGGACAACCCAAGAATGTTATGACTAATAATGAAGCTTCAATGCATGACATTACATTATCAAATATATTATGATGCACACAAACGCTACTTTAGGTGGTCACTTTATTTTTCTCAATTTTCATCCTTATGCCCTCACATAGACTAAAGAATGTCCCAACACACTTATATACAACAAGAATGGGACTAAGACGAAGGAGAAGAGAAAAACACTCATACTCACAAATAAATTCATATCTACACATGCAAATACCATAGGCTTGCCCTTATTTTCTATGTTTTCATCCTAGGCTCGTTCGGTTGTGATCACATTAGGACTTGTTTTGGCTTGTAATGTAGGCTTAGGGACGGGTAGGATACTTTTTCGATATTAGTGACTCACCCTCCTTGAACATTACAACATCTTTTCAGCTTAATTCACCTCTTTTCTTTCCAACCCCTTTATTTTATTTCAAAATTTTGACCTCGATGTGGTTGTATTCCTACTAACTTACATAATTTTTTTTTCTCTTTTTGTGTTACAATTTTCGGATTTTTTCTATTCTTTTCTCTCTCTCTCTCTCTCTCTCTCTCTCTCTCTCTTTTATTTTTATTTTTCTTTTATATATATAAGAAACTACCACATCGAATCTCTACTAGCAAACTCCACCACTCCCAAACTTATGTTTTTAACATTTACTCCACATTGAATTTACCCCCAACTTAGGCATTTTGCCTCACCTATCTAGTAGCATCAAGGAGGGAACAAGTGCGAAGATGGATTAATTTCACAATAGGTAAAGTTTCATAATTGGCTAGCTAAGAAAAAGGTCAAAAGGCTCAAAAAGGGAAACTAGGGACACTTTCAACTTTTGGTAAGGCTTATTTAGGCAAAGTGACCAAGAAAGCCTATGATCATCTCACAACCAAACTAACTTTCGGATTTCAAACACGACCAACAACTTAATGTCATATAAAGAATCAATCTTGTCAACCAATAACTTATTCTTGGTATACATTTTTGAATTTTTCGAGGGGTCCAACATTTCGCACAAACCATAACAACATGCCATCATTTATAGAGTAACACCAAATAAGTCAAACTTACTCTACTTAACCTAAGCAACATCCTAAACATGCTAGTTTCAACAAAATACCCCCCCCCCCCCCACCCCTTCAGGAAAAGAACTCTGGCAAAGAAAAGCCGAGGGGGTTCCTAAACACATATTTACACTACACTACTATCAAATTGTCCCACCCCTAACTAAAGACTCATGCACTGCCCTCAGTGCATCATCGTAAGCATAAACAAGACAAGGGATAGGACTACCTGAGGCACACTATGTGCGATGCTCCTCTTGCTGAGCCTCCACTGCATCAGTATCAGTAGGTGCTGGGTCAACTATGCTGCTGGGAGGCTCTGCCTGAGTCTGCCTAAGTGGGTCCACTGGTGGAACAGAAGTCCCGGCCTCCTCTGGCACCTTAATGCTAGGTACCGTTTGCTCAACAAGGGGATCCAAACTGCTCGATGCCCCTGTGTAGTGGAAATAAACCATAGATCACCGCGTGGCATGCCTCAGTTGGCGCTCTTCTAACTCCACTATGTCGACCCTTTCATTATCTTCCTCTGATCTCGGCCTTTTGCCTCTATCTTGGGCTGATGACTCCTCCTTAGAAAGTCGCACCACTGGCACCAAAGATGCCAAGTCAATCGGCATTGCGGATTGAGGGGAATTTTCAAACACTCCTCCCTCTTTTACCTGAAGCGCAAAGACGTTGTCCTTCAGCTGTGTAATATCTTTCTTCACTGCTTTCAGGTTTGCTGACGACGATACCTTCTCCAACTCAAGTACTCACCTCTCAATACCATCAATTATGGAGTGAATTTGACGGTGTGACTGGGTAAGGGACTCCTGTAGCGGCTCCATGTCCTTCCAAACTGCCCGTGCTATAACTTCCTCCAACTCCCCTAATAGGCTAGTGACCTGTTGATCAGCTCTGTCCGCCTTTACATATGAGTCATGAAAGTTATGTCTGTTTAATGGGATCATTATACCTCTAGAAAGTGCTGTAGATGTGGAGGTGACTCTAGTAGCAGGTGGGGCAGTCGTGGGGACCGGCTCAGTGGCAACCTTAGGGGATGCGGATGCAGTGGGGCCTGAAGATGACTCTGGAACCACTGTAGGAGCTGGTACTGTCGTGGTGGCAGTCTCAAAACCCTCTGTGGTCTCCTCCAATGTCGTGCCCTCATCCTTATTCTGATCAGATTCATATTGCACAAATTATGGGGCTGTCACATCGCCTTGGGCTGTTGTCAACCTATGCTTAACCTCTCTATCTTTGCTCTTTATCAAACAGTAGATGTGTTTTGCCTCAAACTTATGGTCCCAGCAAGGAAACTTCTGGATGTCAGGCTTCAGACAAAGGGTCGTAATCAAGCATGGGAAAACCAACGAAAGGCCAGGCTGAGTTGCCTGCATTCGAACCTCATCGGTTATCAATTTCTCTATATTAACTGCATACTGAGACATGATAGAAGCCACTAAAATCGCCTGGCTTATAGTGAGCTGACTATCTGTCTGAGTTGGTTATAGTCTGTGCATTAGGACACTCTACCAGAATTGGGCCTCCACGGAAATATCTTTCTTGTTTATCGGTGCGCTAGAATTTGTGCGCTAAACTGGACTCCCTCTAACAATCACCGAAGCCACCCACGGTACTTCTTTCATCTGGTCATTTCTGTTCCCTGCCAATCTATAGTCTAACTCATTAGTGTTTGCCGGCAGTTCATAGTTTTCCCCGAAGTAGAATTGGTTTATGGCCTTGCTGGAGAAATCATTCCTTACACCTGTAATAGTCACCTTTTCGAGGCATATCACTGTCTTTGCTTGTTGGGATGGCTTGTACCTGTTGTTTATCTCCGCCGCATAGTTGGCGTAGAACTCTCTCATAATAGATAGTACATATGTGCCGAGTGGCTGGCTAAGAAATCCACATCCATGGTGATCAATGATAGCCTGTATGGTTGGGAAGTGTTCCAACCCTTCGAAACTGATCCGTCTCTCCTCATGGATATTTCAGCGGAAACCCTGTCCTTCTTCCTTTGGCTCTATCCCTTTATCATACATTTCTTTCGAGCCTTGGGCTGAGAACCTAACAGCATGTTCGGACCTCTCCTTCATTCGGTTCTCATTTAGGCATGCCGCCTCTTCAGCATCAGACTCTTTCGGCACATTTGTCGCCTCGTCTCGACTAGATAGGTTAGGAGAGCTTGATGAGTGCTCCCTATCACTACTGGTCCCCGTATCAGAAGGGGGATTTGCCGGAGTTTGGGCTGCTCTTCTTGGCTTTGTGTTTCGTGTGACAGGAGCCTGGTCTTCATCACATAGCCTAGTTTTGACTTGGGTTCGGCCTCGGCCCTGTCCTGTGCCCTGGGCACGACCTCTTGTTTTAGCCATACCTATGGACTACATATTAGTATCTATAATAATGAACATGTAGAAAAGGATGCTAATTTTTTTTATACGGGCCGTGAAAGTCATACAGTTCGTAAAACAGACCATAGATTTGTGACAAAATGAAATTCTTGTTCGTGGAGATTTTACGATGGAGGTATATGGTTCGTATAATTTTTACGTTCCGTAGAACTCTTCGAAAATTTGGGACAGGAAATTTGGGAACTGAGGCAAATGTTTTACGACACAAGTTACGGGCCGTAACATTTATACGGTCCGTAAGTTATTTCGTAAAATAGGAACATAGAGACTCACTACACATGGTATATATACGACACAAATTTACGGTTCGTAGAATTTCTACGGTCCGTTAATTTGTCCGTATATATACTTTTCTCTGTAATCAGTTACCAGGCTTCTCCCTGACCCTATGCATTCAAAACTTGTTCTTAGACATGGATTCCTATTATTTTGCTCGTATCATGTCGGGGTTACTCAAACTTCACCCCAATCTACTCTTTTTTCTCATTCAAGCATTTTATCGGACAGTTGGTGGGCATAACGCATTGTTGTATCAATTAAGACATATACACTCGAAATGCCCACCGACCTAATCAGGTTTTTGAATTCTCATTTCCCATGAGTCCATTGTTCAGCAACATAACCAAATCCCCGCCCTATCTGATTTTATGTTCTATACCCCAACAAAAAAAATCCAGAAATCACCCATTAAGGGTATTTAGGAATCACACATGAGATCATAACTAGGGTATGAGAGCATTAACAAACCTGATAGGGATGGAGATGATTAGATTCACTGACGAATATTAGTAGGAAAGAAATAAAAAAAAACGCCTTTTGCTTCTTGTTTCAACTGTTTCGGGTGAGGAGGGTTGTGTTCTTTGGTATGGTGGTTGGGGGGTTTGTTGATTATGTGTGGGGAGTGTTTTTAGGGATGTGTTTTGATAGTGGAGGGTTTAGAAGGAGTGAATTTAGGGATGTGATTATGTGTGGGGAGTGAATTTTGGGTATTTGAATTTGAAAAGGAAAGAAACGGATGATGGTTGATTTGAAGTTGAAGCAAAAATAAACGCGTCGTTTATTTTATGCGTATTTTTTTCACTTAAAATTACTTGGCCCTTTACGCTCTTAATTTACAACCGTAAAAATTTCATGGGCCGTAGATCTGTCTGTAGACCTGTGACGGTAAATTGATCTGACAATCCTCGGTTCACGCTTAAAAATACGGTCCGTATGTTATGGCGTAAATCAAGGACAGAAAGAGCTTTTCCTGATTCATGTTCTACACTTCCATCTATGGACCATATATTTTATACGGACTGCAGATTCTGGTGTAGATCATTAACAGAGAAGCCATTTTTTTCTTCTTCAATGTACTCTTCCATCTTCGGACCGTACATTTCATACGGACCGTAGATGTTGGCGTAGATCATCCAGTGTCTATGCTTTGCATCTTGCACCAAAACAAACATTGCCCTATATGCTGCAAACAAAAACAAAAAGAAAATAAACATTAATCTTGGGTTGCCTCCCAAGAAGCGATTGATTTAACGTCGCGGCACGACGGTGGTAACCATTCACTCCTTATCTACGTACACCAGATCATTGTTCGTTCCGAGGTGCTTCAACCGGTATCGATCAACAATCCTATCCTCCGAAACCATCCCATGATAGTACTTCAATCTCTGCCCATTCACCTTAAATGTCCGAGTTCCATCTCCGGACTTTAACTCAATCGCTCAATAGGGTGAAACACCTACCACCTTAAATGGACCAGACCACCTTGATTTTGCTTACCGGGTAGCAACTTCAACCGAGAGTTAAACAACAAAATAGGATCACCCTTGAAGAACTCTCGCTTCAGGATCTTCTTGTCATGGTATTGCTTCATCCTTTCTTTATATAGTGCTGAACTCTCATATGCCTAGTACCGAAACTCATCCATTTCATTTAGTTGAAACAATCTGAGCTTGGTTGCTTTCTCCCAATCTATATTCAATTTCTTCAATGCCCACATAGCCTTGTGCTCAAGTTCAACCGGCAAGTGACAAGCTTTTTCGAACACAAGCTTGAAGGGTGAAGTCCTAATCGGAGTCTTAGAAGCAGTCCGGTATGCCCATAGAGCATCATAGAGCTTGCGGGCCCAATCAGTTCTATTTGCATTTACTGTTTTTGCTACAATACTCTTGATCTCCCTATTGGATACTTCAACCTGCCCACTTGTCTGAGGATGATAAGGTGTTGCCACCCTATGTTTTACACCATATTTCTCCATTGATCCCGCGAAGGCTCTATTACAAAAGTGGGATCCGCCATCGCTGATTATAGCCTTCGGAGTACCAAAACGAGTAAATATGTTCTTCTTAAGGAACCTCATAACACTCTTGGCCTCGTTATTAGGTAAAGCCACCGCTTCTACCCATTTTGACACATAATCCACAGCAACTAAGATGTATTTCATGCACATAAAGTCAATCCCCCAGACATCAAACACTTCTACCTCCATAAAAAAATTCATAGGCATCTCTTGCCTTCTGCCTATATTCCCTTGCCTCTGACAATAATCACAAGACAGCACCAATAAATTAGCACCATGAAAGATGGTCGCCCAGTAATAACCACATTTAAGTACCTTAGACGCAGTCCAGTTACCACTATGGTGACCTCCAATAGGAGAGTCATGGCACGCCTTTAGAATCGCCATCACTTCACTTTCAGGAACACAACGCCGAATGATGTTGTCAGCGCATATTCAAAACAAGTAAGGCTCATCCCAATAGTACTGTCGAGCATCTCTCAAGAACTTCTTGTTTTTGTAAGCTTTGATATCTTTTGGAACTATGCCTGTTACAAAATATTTGGCAATGTCAGCATACCACAGTGCTACTTCCATTGACACAGCCAACATCCTCTAATCTGGAAAAGCATCATCTATATCTAGCTCATCAGAAGGTCTCCCATCCTCTTCAAGCCGAGATAGATGATCAACAACCTGATTCTTGGTACCTTTGCGATCCTTCACCTCAAAATCGAACTCTTGCAGCAATAGTACTATTGCTCCCAAACGCACACGCATGTATACGTGGTCGTACAAGTAATATAGACTGTTAAGTCCAGATATCGATCCCACAGAGACTTAGATTCTACTGTCAAACTAATTCAAATTCGAATGAAACTATTCAAGAAAGTGAAAATCAAGATTGTTTGTTGTACTAAGATAAAACTGAAGAGTAAACAATTTGTGATGGGTGTTTTTATGACTAGGACTATGTTGACAAGGATTGTAAGAGTTATCAGATGAAAGAAAGATCTAGGGTTATGGCTTTCGACAATCCAGTTGATCTTCAGACAATTCTTTATGATATTCTCTCGAACGGGTTAACGGGTTAATTATGCTTTATGATATTCTCTCGAATTACTCACAAGCTTGTAGATGTTACTATAACGCCTATATCTCTATGGTCATCAGAGGTAACAAGAACGCGTTTATTTCTCCGTATTCAACTAAGTAGGGCTAAAGGGTATATCTCTATCCTCATTAGCGAAACGATTCAATCGAACAAACTCTATTTATTCTTATTACGTACGTGAATTCCCTTTCTCAAGTTCAATTCACGCACCACAGATAGTGTCTAACTATTGGCCAGATAATCAAACAATTGAAATCAAGAATAAATAAGCAACCCACAATATGGAAAATCAATAGATAATAATTGTCATCAGATAAACTTTCAAGTCTTTCGCCACAACCCTAGAACTAGGAGATTAGCTACTCATGGTTCGATCAAAGATGAAAGAAGCCATGAATAAACTAGGGTTGAAAAAGATGAAAAATAAAATAACCTAGAAAGAGAAAAAGGAGAATGGTGGCTTACAAATCCTTGAATAATCCCAGCACACCGTTCTCAGCTATTAAAACGTCTATATATAGGCTAGGGTAAAAATAATAAATAAGGAATCCAAATCCAAGTCTAATCGGGAAAACATCCGTAGATCCCCGCTTTCCTTCTACATCGTGGAAGGATCGCGCAATGTACTGCAGGTTCTCACTTTCTTCACGCGATGCGGATGGATCGCGCAACACTGATGACTGAGTTTGGTTGTTCCGCTTTCTTTACGCGATGCACCTCGATGGCCTGAAGTTCTGAAGCTTCTCGCGATCCTTCCGCGATGCGGAAGGAAAGCGGAGTCTCTTCAGTCGATTAACTCCTTTTAGTTCGTCCTAAGCGATCTTCGCCTCGTCACCTCAGCCAATCGACATATGCTACGAATTCCAATCATTTCAAGCACTGTTTCAATCGTTTGTCGTCATCGTACCTATACACATGAAATATAACGACATAAGTTCAAATACGACGGTTACGTCATGAATTGAGCGATAAAAGTCATAAGAAGAAGCTGTAATACGACACAAAACATGATATTTGTGCCAAATATCACCACCCCCACTTGACCACTCGTCTGAGGGTGATAAGCAGTCGCTATCTTGTGTTTGACCCCATACTTGAGCAGCAATTTATTAAAGAGCCGATTGCAGAAGTGTGTACCTTGATCACTGATGATGGCCCGCGGGGTCCCAAACCTTGTAAAAATGTTCTTTTTCAGAAATCGCGCCACCACACTAGCATCATTGGTGGGAAGTGCAATGGCTTCCACCCACTTCGAAATATAGTCTACAGGCACCAATATATATTTATTTCCCTTGGATGGTATGAAGGGGCCCATGAAGTCAATACCCCACACATCAAACAAATCGATTTTTAAGATACCCTTCAAAGGCATTTCATGACGCTTGGAGATATTTCCGGTCCTCTGGCCTCTATCACATGCTCGCACATATTCATGAGCATCTTTGAACAAAGTAGGCCAGTAGAACCCGGACTGAAGCACCTTTGCAGCCGTTCTGTCACCCGCGTGATGTCCCCCATAGGGTGATGAGTGACACTTCTCTAGAATAGCTGAGACCTCTTTCTCTGGAACACACCTTCTGATCAGCTGATCTGTGCCAACCCGGTAGAGATAAGGCTCATCCCACACATAGAAACGACTGTCATGCAAGATCCGCTTCTTCTTCTCGTGATTAGCACTCGGGGGGTAAACCTCACTTACTATAAAGTTCACCATGTCTGCATACCATGGCACCTCAGCTGATTTAAGAGCAAAGAGTTGTTCATTAGGAAAAGTCTCCTTAATTGCCACTACTTCATCCACATGTTCCCGATCTTCTAATCGCGATAGGTGATCTGCTACCTGATTTTCTGTGCCCTTTCGATCAAGAATCTCGATGTCAAACTCTTGCAGAAGCAACAACCAACGAATAAGCCTCAGCTTTGGATCCTTCTTTGCAAACAAATAACGCACTGCCGTGTGATCAGTGTAGACAATCGCCTTCGTGCCCACCAGATATGATCGGAATTTGTCAAAGGCGTACACAAATCCTTCTCTGTGACAGTATAGTTCATCTGGACTGCATCAAGTGTCTTGCTGGCATAATAAATAGGATGAAAAATCTTGCCCCTTTTCTGACCAAGGACAGCACCCACAGCAAAATCACTTGCATCACACATTAAGATAAATGGTAGAGACCAATCAGGTGCGATGATAATAGGAGCAGACACCAACCTTCATTTCAGCTCCTCAAAGGCCGTCAGACAGGCTTCATTGAACACAAACTACACATCTTTCTCTAAAAGCTTGCACAGTGGATTAGCAACTTTAGAGAAGTCTTTGATGAACCGTCGGTAAAAGCTAGCATGCCCAAGAAAACTGCGCACTCCCCGAACTGAAACGGGTGGTGGAAATATTTCAATTGCTTCAATCTTCGCCTTGTCAACCTCTATTCCTTTGCCCGATATCTTCTGCCCAAGAACAATTCCCTCTCGAACAATGAAATGGCATTTTTCCCAGTTAAGTACCAAGTTTGTTTCTTCACAACGAGCTAGCACAACATCAAGATGATTTAAACAGGCATCAAACGATTCTCCATAAATAGAGAAATCATCCATAAATACCTCTACATAATTTTCCACCATATCGGTGAAGATAGCCATCATGCATCGCTGGAAGGTACCTGGAGCATTGCACAAACCAAAAGGCATCCTCCGGAATGCAATTGTGCCATATGGACATGTGAATGTGGTCTTCTCTTGATCCTCAGGCGCAATCATGATCTGGTTGTAACCCGAATAACCATCCAAAAAACAATAATAATCGTGCCCAGCCAATCTGTCGAGCATCTGATCCATGAAGGGTAAAGGAAAATGATCTTTTCTGGTGGCGTTGTTCAACTTGCGATAGTCGATACATATCCTCCAGCCCGTAATAGTTCGTTGAGGCACCAATTCATTCTTCTCATTTTCTATCACAGTTATGCCCCCATTCTTCGGGACACATTGTACAGGGCTCACCCAATTGCTGTCAGAGATGGGATAAATGATGCAGCTGTCAAGCCACTTGATTACCTCTTTCTTCACCACCTCCTTCATGATCGGGTTCAGTCACCTCTGACACTCAATACTGGGTTTGCTGCCTTCCTCCAATAAAATTTTGTGCATGCAAAACGAGCTACTAATACCCCTAATATCAGCTATCGACCACCCGAGGGCTCGGATTCAATCTCTTAGCACTCGTAATACACGTTCAACCTACACATCAGTCAAATAAGCAGAGAGGATTACGGGCAATGTGTCTCCACTACCCAAGAAAGCATAGCGAAGGTGAGGAGGCAATGGTTTCAACTCAAGAACGGGAGCCTCTTCAATAGACGGTTTTGGCTTCTTCCATGACTCTGGTCTGTCTAGCTCCTCAAACGGTGTACTTGCTCGTAGATAAGCACATGAAGTGTCAAGAATGCTAAGACACTCCTCCACTTCTGCATCAATCTTCAGATCTTCCCAATACACCAAAGCTATCTCCAACGGATCTCGCGAGGCTAGAAAGTGATCTAACTCGGAATTTGTGAGCTCGGGTTCCACCACAGAAATCATCTTCAATTCCTCATAATGGGCTAGAAGTCTGGTATCTTTAAACACATCAAAGGTTGCCTCTTTCCCATTAAATGTCATGGACATCTTCCCATCTTTCACTCGGATTACAACATCAACAGTAGCCAAAAATCCTATCCCCATGATAAAGGAACACTCTTATCTGCCTCATAATCAAGTATCACAAAATCAACTGGCAGAATAAATGGGCCTACCTTCACAAGAACGTCCTCAATAATACCATCAGGATAAGCAAGAGATCGATCAGCCAACTGCAATGTAATAGTGGTTGGCCTAGGCTCTCCCAAACCCAACGTTCGGAACACAGAGGTGGGCATAAGATTAATACTAGCACCCAAATCACACAATGCTAGCCCAACTTCAATGTTTCCAATCGTAATTGAAATTGTGAAGCTGGCCGGATCTTTCAACTTTGGAGGGATCTTACTCCTCACTCTAGAACTGCACTCCTCAGTAAGTGCAACTGTCTCAAACTCTATCCAACGTCGTTTGTTCGCGACCACATCTTTAATATATTTCGCATATTTTGGGACTTCTTGCAGAAGCTCCACAAAAGGTATGTTGATGTGCACCTGTTTTAAGAGTTCATGAAATTTCTTGCAAGCCGAATCTGCCTTCTGTTTCTGAAGTCGCTGTGGAAAGGGAGGGGGTGGTCGCACCACTTCCTCTACATGCTGCTCTGCGACTTTTTGCTTTGGTTCAACTCGCTTAGCAGGGATAAGTTCTGCCTCTGCTATGTTCTTCTTTTTCGGCGGCACTTCTTCTAGCTCTCTACCATTCCTCAAGGTGATTGCTTTGCATTCTTTTGAATTCTTTTCAGTATCACTCGGAAGAGGACCCGGAGGTCTGACATTCTGCATAAGAGCCATCTGCCCTATCTGACACTCAAGCTCGTGAATAGACTTCTGCATCTCACTCTGAATTTTCTGATTTTGCTGCTGCATCACCTGATTTTGAGCTATGAGCTGCTTCATCATCGCCTCTAAATTGTTAGCTGGTTGAGCTTGAGGTTGCTGATAATTGTTCGGCTTGTGGAAATCCTGCTTCCCAAATGGAGTGTTGTAATTATTTCCAGAAGAGTTTCCCCGATTACCAATACCGCGATTCTGCTGCCCCACAAAATAGACAGACTCTGGATTCAATGGACAATTTTTATAATCATGAGGTTCACCGCAACTTACACATGCCGCCTGCTGAATATGTTGAACTGGTTGAATCTGCTGAGCTTGAGGAAATACCCTCAACATCACGTTAGTGAGAGTACCAATATCAGCCCGGATAGCTACAACATCATCAACTTTAAGAACCCCCAGTAGCTTTTTGTGGTAACCCCCGATTATTCTCATTATACTCATGATGACCCTCAGACATCATCTCAAGGAGATCTTCCATCTCTTCATATGTTTTGTTTAATATCTGACCTTGAGCTGAAGCATTCAGCAGGGCCCTTGATTCATGGTTAAGACCCTCTACGAAATAGTTGCCAATGATCTCCTTTGGCTGCATGTGATGGGGGCCATCTCGCAGATAACCCTTATACCTTTCCCAAGCGTGTGGTAGAGATTCGGAATCTCTCTGAGTGAAGTTAGTAATTCTCCCTCGCAGCTCCTTTGTCTTCTTGGGTGAGAAGAACTTGTCGATAAACTTATTTGATAATATCTCCCAAGAACTGATAGAACCTGCAGGTAGATTCGTCAACCATTCCCTCGCTTCACCAATAAGTGAGAACAGAAACAAGGACATCTTCACATAATCATCGGGGACATCTCTATATTGGAAATTCTCGCTCAACTCCACGAACTGCATCAAGTGCTTATGCGGGTCTTCACTAGATTTACCCATATACTGGCACGTATGTTGCACCAGCCGCACTGTTCCTTCTTTTAGCTCGAAATTTCCAGTAATGTCAGGCCTAACAATAGCCTTAGCAATGGTTGCCAGACTTTGCCAAGCATAATTGGATAACAAAATTCGTTGTTCTTGTGCCCTCGCGGCTGCTCTCTCTCCCTGTTCATCTGCGTTTCTGGCTCTCTCCCTGGATGACGAGTCTTGCTGCTTCGTTAGCCATTTGTCTCTGTCGTCGGAAGCTTCTTTCGACTTCTTGATCAAGATCAACTAACGGTTGTCCTGAACTTCTAGTGCTTGGCATAAACCAGAGAAGCCAGAAGAATCACAAGTAGAACAACGAAAAAAAGTATAGACTTCAATAGAAAAAAAACAAACTCAAATTAGAAAAATAGTAATTTTTCTAATTCCCCGGCAACAGCGCCAAAAACTTGTTGCTCCCAAACGCACACGCAAGTATACGTGGTCGTACAAGTAATATAGACTGCTAAGTCCAGATATCGATCCCACAGAGACTTAGATTCTACTGTCAAACTAATTCAAATTCGAATGAAACTATTCAAGAAAGTGAAAACATTGTTTGTTGTACTAAGCTAAACCTGAAGAGTAAACAATTTGTGATGGGTGTTTTTATGACTGGGACTATGTTGACAAGGACTGTAAGAGTTATCAGATGAAAGAAAGATCTAGGGTTATGGCTTTCGACAATCCAGTTGATCTTCAGACAATTCTATATGATATTCTCTCGAACGGGTTAACGGGTTAATTATGCTTTATGATATTCTCTCGAACTACTCACAAGCTTGTAGATGTTACTATAATGCCTATATCTCTATGGTCATCAGAGGTAACAAGAACGCGTTTATTTCTCCGTATTCAACTAAGTAGGGCTAAAGGGTATATCTATATCCTCATTAGCGAAACGATTCAATCGAACAAACTCTATTATTCTTATTACGTACGTGAATTCCCTTTCTCAAGTTCAATTCACGCACCACATATAGTGTCTAACTATTGGCCAGATAATCAAACAATTGAAATCAAGAATAAATAAGCAACCCACAATATGGAAAATCAATATATAATAATTGTCATCACATTAACTTTCAAGTCTTTCGCCAAACCCTAGAACTAGGAGATTAGCTACTCATGGTTCGATCATAGACAAAAGAAGCCATGAATAAACTAGGGTTGAAAAAGATGAAAAATAAAATAACCTAGATAGAGAAAAGGAGAACGGTGGCTTACAAATCCTTGAATAATCCCAGCACACCGTTCTGAGCTATTAAAACGTCTATATATAGGCTAGGGTAAGAATAATAAATAAGGAATCCAAATCCTAGTCTAATCGAGAAAACATCCGCAGATCCCCGCTTTCTTTCCGCATCGCGGAAGGATCGCGCAATGTATTGCAGGTTCTCGCTTTCTTCACGCGCTGCGGATGGATCGCGCAACACTAATGACTGAGTTTGGTTGTTCTGCTTTCTTTACGCGATGCACCTCGATGGCCTGAAGTTCTGAAGCTTCTCGCGATCCTTCCGCGATGCGGAAGGAAAGCGGAGTCTCTTCAGTTGATTAACTCCTTTTAGTTCGTCCTTTGCGGTCTTCGCCTCGTCACCTTAGCCAATCGACATATGCTACGAATTCTAATCATTTCAAGCACTGTTTCCATAGTTTGTCGTCATCGTACCTATATACATGAAATATAACGACATAAGTTCAAATACGACGGTTACGTCATGAATTGAGCGATAAAAGTCATAAGAAAAAGCTGTAATACGACACAAAACATGATATTTGTGCCAAATATCAAGTACCCATCGGATCAGTCGCAGGTTTGCTTCCTTCTTTTGCCATAAGGTATCTCAATGCTGCATGATTAGTGTATACCACGATTGTGGACCCTAACAAATAAGCTCAAAACTTCTCAAAAGCAAACACAATGGCAAGCAGCACTTACTCCGTCACTGTGTAATTCATCTGGGAAGCATTTAGTGTTTTGCATGCATAATAGATCAGGTGCATAATTTTATTGTGCCTCTGCCCAAGCACAACACCTATTGTGAAACCACTAGCATCACACATTAATTCAAAGGGTAAGGACAAGTTAGGAGCAACAATAAAAGGAGAAGTAGTGAGACACGCTTTTAACTCATCAAACGCCTTCCGGTACTTATCATCAAACACAAACTTAGCCTTTTTTTTTCAAGAAGCTTACACATCGGGTTAGAAATCTTGGAGAAATCTTTGATGAAGCGCCTGTAGAAACCAGCATGTCCCAAGAAACTTCGGACACCCTTGACTGAGATAGGTGGTGGAAGTTTTGCAATCACATCAATTTTTGCTTGATCAACCTCAATTCCCTTTTTAGAGATTTTGTGACCGAGGACGATCCCTTCCTTCACTATATAATGGAACTTCTCCTAATTTAGCATGAGATTTGTCTCCTCACATCTTTTCAGCACTTGACCCAGATGGTTAAGACAATCTTCAAACGAATCACCCACAACAGAGAAGTCATCAATGAACACTTCCAAGAAGTCCTCTACCATGTCAGAGAAGATTGACATCATGCACCTTTGAAAAGTGGCTGGTGCATTACACAAACCAAAAGGCATCTGGCTAAAGACAAACGTCCCATAAGGAAAAGTAAAAGTAGTCTTCTTCTGATATTTTAAAGCAATGATGATCTGATTATAGCCCGAATAACCATCAAGGAAGCAATAGTAGGAATGCCCCGCTAGCTTGTCAAGCATTTGATCAATAAAAGGCATAGGGAAGTGGTCCTTGCATGTGGCTGAGTTGAACTTGCGACAGTCCATGCAAACTCTCCATCCGGTGACAGTTCTAGTTGGGATCAACTCATTCTTTGCATTCAGCACAACAGTGATGCCGCCCTTCTTGGGAACACATTGGACTGGGCTCACCCATTTACTATCATCGATTGGGTAAACCACTCCCGTACCTAACCATTTGATGATCTCTTTCTTGACGACCTCTTGCATATTACTATTCAGTCTCCTCTGATGCTCTACACTCGGTTTGCTATCCTCTTCCAAATGAATTTTATGCTCACAGATCCCAAATAGGATACCCCGAATGTATGCTATGGTCCAACCAATAGCACGCCTATACTCCCGCAACATCTTCAAAAGCTGTAGAATCTGCTCTTCAGTCAGTAGGGCTGAAACAATCACCGGTAATGTATTGTTTAGACCAAGGAACTCATACTTCAGATGTGATGGGAGCTGCTTAAGCTCCAACTTAGGTGGCTTAATAATCGAAGGCTTTGCTGGAGGAGTTATTCTATTTTCCAGATCAAGATTTAGCTTCTTTGGGTGGTAAGAATATGAACCCAACCCAACACGTGAATTAACTATTTCCACATAACCTTCCATGTCCTCAACTTCAATGTTCACAAGAATACCTGCTAGAGCTTCCCCCAAACTTTCTTCTTCCATCTTGAACTCCACTGCTTCATCAATAACATCAAACGAATCAATTACCGAAATACTCTCGTAAGCACTTGGTAACTTCATCCCCTTGATAGCCTGAAAAATAACTTCTTCATCGTTGACTCGGAACTTGATTTCATTTTTCTCTGAATCCATCAGAGCTCTCCCTGTAGCAAGGAAAGGTCTCCCCATAATAATAGAAATGTCTTGATCAACAGCACAATCAAGAATCACAAAATTAGCGGGCAACATAAAATTGCCAACCCGCACAAGTACATCATCAACCACCCCAGCAGGTCTTTCGATAGACCTATCAACCATTTGTAACCTCATAGTAGTCGGCCATGGCATCCCCAAACCTGATTGTTTGTATATAGCAAGGGGAATAGAATTAATACTCGCCCCCATTATCACACAATGCACGAGTAAAATCATGGTGCCCAATAGAACCCCGGATCACCCTTTTTTTCTGCAGTAGTAATTGAGATGATGGAACTCACAGTATGAGTCAAACTCATGGTGTCATGTTGAACCATTTTCTTCTTAGTCAGCAGTTCCTTCAAATATTTGGCAAAATCGAGCATCTCTTTGACAGCTTCTGTCACGCCCCAAACCATGGCCTGGGCGAAACACGGCACTCAGTGCCTTACCACATGTGACCGAGCGAACCACATGACTTGCTGAATCATCATGAGGCATAACATGAGCGGAATATAACGTGAATGCATGATGAGCCTTTATAAAATGCAATAAGTCATAATACTTAATCAAAATACTTGTTTAAACATGAGTGCGGAAATAACATGAATGAGCCAAAATGGCTATACGACTCTGAAAGTGTGACATGACATAACTGACTTGTCTAGTCTATGAAACCTCTAACATAAGTCTGAACATGGAAAACATACCCGCTGGGACAAGGCCCCCAGCATACCTTAGATGCATAGCTGATCATTAAATAAAGAGTTGATTAAACCCAGAATGAGATGGGGCTCACCAATAAGCTGATACGAATGCTTTCCTACTGAGCAGATGTCTCGTCTTGTAAATCAGTACATGCATCCTGAAATGCAGGCTCCCGGGCAAATAAAAGGGGACGTTATCATATTGAATATACCGGTATGTAAAGCAACTAAAGAAATAACATGGGACATGGAATAACATGATAAGAACTGAAACTGAAAACATGATCATGAATATGAGTACATATACATATCTATCATGCGTAAAGTATCGTGAGTAGGGAGAGAAGTAAATATAACCGATAACATGGTCTGGTACTTGCGTCCTACCAGCCGAACACTCATACCTTGCCAGGGACATGAGGTTTAATAATATTATGAAAGGATCCAGTCATTATGAGATATCGTCCTAAGCATGGATGGAGCAATCCTCATCCTACGGTGGCTACGTAGTTTCAGGCTGTTTGAAGCTTTCTCGGTAATTAGTGCAACTCCCAAAATATGAACATGCAAAAATAAGTAGCACTTGCTGCCCATGGTTTTCATGAATATAACTTGCTTGTACATGGATATCATGAATTATAACTTGCTTGCATGAACTTGTAAAACATGTATAGTATTTTCTTGAAAATAGCATAATATATCATAAACTAGCATGCATGAACCCATGGAATGAGATATATGGGTTTTTCATAGATTACAGATAGATTCTTAATAATCATAAAGAAATATTAAGAACTCAATGGAATTATAACAATTCATACATAATATAATCATGGACATGGACCTAGGGTTGTTATGAGCATGGTATAGAAACCCTAGTTTTAGTAAAGATTCATACTTTATAGATTAAGAGGCGTGGGGAAGAACAATGATGTTCCCACATGTAGATAGTAACTCTACATACCTGGTAATGCTCCAAACTTGAATTAAATACTTTAACTTTGAAGAAGATTTCCAATATCTTGAGTTCTTGAACCTTGAGATGGGTTTTCTTGAAAACCCTAGTTTAGGAATGATGATTTCTTGTTTAGATTACAAGGATATGTATTAGAATTGACTTGGAATGATTATCATAGGCTTATCTTGGTGTTCTTGATGATGGGAGAGAATAGAAGGTCATTCTAGGGCTTGGGGGTGTGAAGAATGAAGTGAAAAAGCCTAAAAATGAAGTTTTAAAATTGCTGTCGGACCCATTTTACGCCCTATTTTACGTCCCGCAAAAGTTTTATGGACCTTAGATCCCACCATAAATCAATTACAGTGATTTGGGATTTCTGGACCAGTTTTACGGCCCAACTCTACGGCCCGTAGATTCCACCGTAAATTGACAGAACACTGTTTTAGTAAAATGGGATAACTTTTTGTACAGATGTCTGTTTGACCTCCATAATATACCGTTGGAAAGGTATTTCAAAGATCTACAACGTTCAAGAGGAAATTTTCCCAAATTCCTTACAGATGTTTCCGTATACTTATTTTAATTGAGATATAGTGCAAACTCACTTGAAAACACGCTCCATAGGGTAGCTTCCGACTTTACTTTGCTCAAGGACTCTTCTTATGTCTTGATATGGTTTCAAACACCATTTATACACTATTCAAATTAGGTTCATTATACCCCCGTCTTACGAGTCAAATCTTAGCCCGAATGCACGAGGTGTTACAATATCTCCCCCTTGGGATCATTCATCCTCGAATGATGGGTCATGGTCAAGAATATGGCTGGACATGGCTTGAATGCATGAACATGAAAGAAACATGACATAAAACATAAGAGCTTGACATGGTTACGTGGGAACATGGTCATGGATCATGAGAACTGAATACGTGATGACATGGAAACATGTACATGGAACATGAAACTGAGTAGCACCTACATGAATGAGAATCATGAAACATTTGTCCTCGATTTATGACTAGTGGTTAAGAATCGCTATTAACTCTGGAATCTACAAAATTTATGGGAGGAATTCCTTCATAATTCAAGCCCTTACGACATTTCTCAAATGCTTGCCAGCTAACTAAAGTACCAAAACACAACTCACACGGTATCTTTATACGCATGATGTGACATAATGTGATTACTTAATATTGAATGTAGCTAACATAAATATTGAGCTGGCTTGAACACACGGATATTGGCTAAATGATTACATGAATACTATACATGGGGTTTGGAAGAAAATCCATAGGCACGAATGACATGAGTACTGGAAATACGCACGAACATGACATGATTGCCTGAGCGTAAGACGCATAACGTGGGACATAAATACATGAGTGCTAAACTGTCATGAGATACGAATACGTGTAAAAATGGATATCATAACATGCGATCTTAATGTTGAAAACATGATTGTTACAACATGAGGGTTGAATACTAATTAGCACGGGTAGGATTTGGATACTTAGGGACTTAATTACAGATGTTCATATGTCACCATGGTAATATGAGATAGGAGTATGACTCAGGCTTCGAATGTAAGCGCAACTCGGTGTGAATGCGACAGACTTGAGTCATATAACAAGAATATGATCCTAACATAGGTATTCATAAATCTCTAGCATAGGCATGACATGAATACGTCAAATCTGAGTAGAATACTCCTCAGATAAGCACCATAGGGTACATGATAAGATATCTATTTGAATATAGGAATGCACATTACTTCTGATTATCTTGTTAGCTGTTAATCATGATTATGAATACCTTAGCTCATCTTGCTCATTCTCGTGAGCAAATTACAGAGGACTGAGAGAAAAGGAATTATTGGTACTATTCATATGAGATACTTTGCTTTAGAGAAGAGACGTGATATGGTACATTGTACATGGAGGACATAACGTGGAACATGCGTACATAGGAATGTGATTCATATGGCATGAAACGTGAATAGCATATCATGTGGCATGGGACCATGAGCAACCTGATATATTATAGATGCATATCGGGGCACCTGGACCTGATTTCATGAGTATTGAGCTAATAATAAGACATAAGTGTGATTTGCGTGGGGTACAATTGTAGGCTCACTCTTAGGTCAGAGACATAAGGCATGGACAAAATATTACCTTTAGAATTTAGATATACCGAAAGAATAGGACATGGTTCAACATAGCTTGCTCTTATCACCGTGAGTAAACACCCTTGTTATAAATAAGGCTCATGAAAGAATGGATTATAGGCATGTATAATTCGTTCCTCGAGCATCTAAGACATGGGTAGAAAGTCACTTTGAACATAAAAATGGCATAGGTACTTCGGAAGAGATAAGGGCATCCTTTGTGCCAAGCTACAAGATGGTTTAAAACATTAGCCAAAGAAACATAAGCACGAATTACATAGAATCATAGGTAGGACATCCATCTTAGTTCACCTTCATTATTATCTAACAAAATCATTGTTACGATACCGCTATAAGTGGGATGCATAGAGAAATGGATTGGGGCACGAGTATGTGGTAACATGGAGAACATAATCATAGGAGTCAAGATCATCATCAGATTTGAAAAGCACTTAGATGCTAGAACATGAACATGAGTATAAAAGCATGATAGATATGTGAGACCTGAATGCGGGTTTTTTTTAAGACATGAGCACACCTGATGTGCGAAACATGAAAGTACATTCCCTTGCATAGCTTACTATCGTATGAAGTCTTAATTCTTGTATCTTAAATGTGGAGTGTAAATCTCTAACATGGGCATGATATTGGTACAAAAGGCACGAGTAGAGTACGTCTGGGCATTAGTATTACATAGTACATGAATTAGTCTGGAATTGAAATCGTTATACCCTTAAAACCTGCTATTCGATCTAGAACTTTATCTCATAACATAATTACCTAGTACTTGATCTCAACGGGCATGACAAAAATCGCATTCTACACACCTTATCTTGGCTACATGAAATTGTGATCCTCTGACATAATCTCCTTAACACCTATCAACTTACAAAACACATAATCTATATCGGTACCTTATCGCACGATCTTCCCCCTTAGTTCAAAAGCTGACGTTTAAAGCCCGTGGATCTCTCGAGTTAGCGATAAGTGGTCATTTAATGGTTCTACTAATTTTCTCTAAAATACTGACGACTCATTTCTTCTGCTTACTTCAAGCAAGTCTTACTTACTGCAAAACCTGGATTACTTAAATGAACGGGTTTCTAATGTACATAACTGGCATACTAGCTTTGTCAGTCTTGGGGAAAACTCTTTTCTGATAACTCTTAAAGGCTCTTCTTCTGTAGCTTGCTCTCTTACTGCTTAGATGGTTTTCTTCTTTCACCAAATTCTATACCTCAAATTTAACTTAAACCCTTTGGGTTCTAATACGCCTTCGGTGTAGTCATATAGTTATCCACTTAGTAGTGCTAACTTCACTAGGTAACTCAAATCGTACTTCTACTAACTCTGCTGAAAATTTCTAATTCACTGTATCTATTAAAACTTATTCACTATGCTTCTTTTAACCACTTGCTAGCATCATATTCTCTAATTTTTCTCTGAGTACTAATGTGAAGCATAAAGTTATTTCTAACTTTTCCTGCTTATCTAACTCTATTATGGGGTTGTAAACTATCTTTCTGAACTATAGACATGGATCGCACTTAGGGAAATTTCATCTGTCTCAAACAAGGAATTGGAACAACTAACCCCAAACTCCCTATACACTTTCAAAATTATATCATACTATACACATCAGGGATATATACTTAATCACATAACCTAAGAGGGAATTGTCATATGTTTTATCTCATAGTAATATCTGCTTCTTGTAGTAACTTACTAATGTTATACTCTCTAGGTCTGATCTGAATAAGCTTACATAATTTAAAACTAACCCTACAGAAAAATTCAATATCGTCTGCTCGTGGTTTTCTTATCGCATCAGTCCCTTCCTAGTTATGTACATAGATAATATGGCAAATATATATATATCCTTAAAAAAAAATCGAGACTTTCTAGTATTACAAGTGGTTGGCTCTTAGGCTATTTCCAGCTCAAACTACCGTGGAAGTTTATGCCTGCTGCGGTTAACTTCATAACATGTTACCTCGTGGGATCTTAAATCTGAACCATCATCCTTATATTATAGCTCTATGGTCAAAGAGTCCAATTAAACTTATTCTATAGGGTATATAACCTATGTGTACTACCATATCGAAACATGCCTTTAAAATGGTACTATCATATTATAAACACACCATGCACTATTTAGCAAGTCTTGAGCCACGAATTTCCTTCTCGCCACTTACACATTCAATACGTTCAGAATTTGCTGGAAAAAAATGCCACTTACTGCTCTAAGCTTCCTGGCACGAGTTAGAATAATTCCTGATGACTCCATTTGAAAGCAACACATTGATAATGATTAGATTTACACCTCCTCATCCATTGAGACGAGGCGTATTCGGTAGAATGAGAAACAACACACGACTTTGAGTGATTTCTCAGAACATAGCTTTATGCACGATCTAGAGTTGAAAGAAGTGAGACAATCCTAATTGTCTTAGTGGTCAATGTTTATATGTGTGGGTGCCACACACATATAAAAGTGACCCCACTGGACACGGTTTCATAGACTCCCTAAGACACTTGAACCTAGGGCTCTGATACCAAGCTTTAACAGCCCAGGCCATCGCGTATAGAAATTGTCCGCTTTGGAGTCTTTTGCTCCTCACGGTTTTAAAACGCGTCTACAAGGGAGATGTATCCAAGCACTTATAAATCACTCTTCGTTCTCCTCCCCAACCGATATGGGATTCGCCTAAACCAATGTCAGATTCGCCTAAGGCAAGCCTTACACTATGCCGAGCTGGTGGTGGGGCAAACCAGGTGGTAGGGCAAACCTCAGCGAGGACGCTGAGTCCCAAGGAGGGTGTGAGTGTAAGGCTTGCCTTAGGAGAATTCCACATTGGTTTAGGCGAATCCCACATCGGTTGGGGAGGAGAACGAAGAGTGGTTTATAAGTGCTTGGATAACACTCCCTTGTAGACGCGTTTTCAAACCGTGAGGAGCGAAAGACTCCAAAGCAGACAATTTCTACAAGCGGTGGCCTGGGCTGTTACAGCTTCCAAGAAGGGGAAGTTAAGAGATAGCTGCTTCAACTGATCATAAAACTTCTCAAACTTAGCATCCTCCGTCTACTTTACCAACCTCTGAGGAAAGGGAGGTTTAGACTTGAAAATTGAGTCAAAGGGAGGAGAGCCCCTTTCGCAGTCTGCTTGCTCGTGTTACCAGCATCCTTCACTATCTCTGGGATATCAGCTACCTTCTTGTCAGCAGGATTCTCATCAACAATAATGGGTGCTTCAGACTGCACCTCATCCTCTTCATCTATCGCCTCAAGATCAACCACCTTCTTATCAGCCCCTTGGAGTATTTTACCACTCCTAGTAGTGATGGAAAACACACGGTCTACACCGCCTCCCCCATTCTTTGGATTCGAAATAGTGTTACTCGGAAGTCCTCCCTTTTTAAGAGGGTGCTGCTCTCTAGAAATATCCCTCACCTGGGACTCAAGCTTCTGAATAGCTGCTGTATGGGAACCCACTGTCTCTGTCAACCCAGATAAAGTCCTCTCAAATTTAGACTGATTTGCTAGAATCTTCTCAAGCATTGTTTCAACCTTCGAACTACCTTACTCTGTTGATTGACCTTTCGGTGGTATATAAGGATTGGAACTCTTGTTCCCACAATTGTTACTGTTGTTGTTGCTCCCTTGGTTCGCACCACCATAATTATTGTTGTAGTTCGCAGAGTTGTTATAAGCACCTTGACCTTGCTGAGGTCTCCATTGATTCTGATTCTGGTAACCACCTTGGTAATTTTATCTTTGCTAACCCCCTTGAGAGTTATTCACATAATTATCATCTTCGACCTGCATAGGGGGCCAATCATGGAATGGACCATATTGAGTATTGTACATCCCTTTTGGCAAAACTGTATCATCCTCACAAACATTTAACTTCTTGATCTGGGATTCATCAAACTTCTTTGTTAGCAAGGAAATATTTGTTGCAAGCTCTGCCAATGTTTGTTGGGTATCTTGATTCTCCTTTACTATATTCTGGATCATAGCACTACCATATGGTACCACATCAGCATTGTTTGAGTGCCAAGCCTGATTATAAGTCGTCAGCTTGTTAAGTATGTTAGTGACTCGTCGATCATATTTTTTCATGAAACAACCATCAGCTGCATTATTAGCAACTGACTGCGTCGCTGGATCTAGCCCTCAATAGAACTTCTCCATTAATATGTGATCCGAAAAACCATGAGTCGGACTTTTCTGCAAATACTCCTTGAATCTCTCCCAGGCGTCATATAGTTGTTCTCCCGGTCGCTACTTAAATTCATAGATCTTGTCGCGAATTTCAGCCTTCTTGCTAGGGGTACCATTTTGTGAGAAAAGCAGTCACCATCTCTGCCCATGAAGTAATTGAATTTCGGGGCAACTTCTCAAACCATGTTCTTGCCTCTCCAGTTACGGAATATTTGAATAACCTCAACTAAATAGCATCTTGTGGGACGTTGTTCTGAATGTGATTAGCACACATATCCATAAAATTCTACAAATGACGTTGAGGGTCATTCTCGGTAGAGTTCCGAATGAATCCCCCAAGCTTCAACAACTGGTATAGAGAGAAGTCAATTTTCACGCTAGCAGCTGCAACTCGAGCCTAAACAATAGCAGATGCACAGTCCTCTTCTGGAACAAGCTCAGAGAAAATATTCTCATCATCTGATTCATTCGCCTGATTGTTCAACCGATTCCCCTGGTTACCATCACGTTGATTTTGCTGATTCTGATTCATGTTCACCTGGTTTACACAGAGTAGCAAACAAGGTGTGATGGAATAAGAAAAAGACTTAAATTAAAGCAAACACTATTTAGTAATTTCAAAACCTATTCCCCGACAACGGCACAAAAATTTAATACACTCAAATTACACCTATTAATGGTATAACGCGAACGTTGTCAAATATACTAACCCAACAAGGTTGGGGTCGAATCCCACAGGGAATATGGTGTGAAAAGGTTACTAAAGTCGTAGGATGCTAAGTTTAGGTCTAATGTCTTAATCCGATGATTTTGGTAATAGTTGATATTTCTATGACTAATTTCTACCAACTTGCTTTGGTGGAAATTTATGGTAAAAGAAACTAAGTTGTGTCCCTGTTAGATAGAGTGTATGATCACGGGTATTGATCTTGATATACTTCTAATGGATCATTATATGAATTCACTTAACCTCTATATGAATCTCTACTATTTTCCAATAAATAAAGATTATCTCTTTCTATGATTTTTCCAAATATAAGAAAGTAACTATGAAGAACGATTATGTCACGACCCGACTATGGGCCGTGACGGGTACCCGGGGCTAACCACCAAGCACCACTCATTCTATTACTCATCATGGTCAAATCATAAGAAAATCATCATTTTTCATTTGAGACCATAGATACTTTTATATACATAGGCCTTTCGGCTATCAAAATGATATTATATATATATATATATATACAGTAGTAACATCGTGAGACCATATAACCCACACCTGCGTATCTACGAGTCTCTACTAGATTGATAGACATAGGGATGGGACAGGACCCCGTTGTGCCCAAAATATACATATATACACAAAAGAATGATCAAAGGCACCTCCGGAACAATAGAGTGCTCTCAAATCAGCTATTAGCTCCTACGATTCTAGATCAAGATCACCTCCCTGTCTACCTGTGGGCATGAACACAGCGTCCAAAGAAAACGGACGTCAGTATGAACATTGTACTGAGTATAAGAGGCATAAGTAACAATAATAACACGTCAATGAGATGAAGGAAGCATCAAATAAGGAGCACCTATATCTGACTGTCAATAATAAAAGAAATAATGCATGCTGGCTTACTTCATAATCATCATCATATCATGTATGCATAAATGTATAAGCTGCCCGTCCATATAGGTACGGTGTGATAATCATTAGCCTGCGTCCAGGCCTCCCGCGTCCGGGGTACCATCTCATGCCGCCCACTAGTGGTGTCTGCCCATGCCACCTAGACATGGTATATACGCTGCCTGCCTTAGCGGTGTCTGCCCAGCCATATAGGCGCGGTGTAATGTCATCAACATGTACTCATCATAATGCATGCATAGAAACTCAAAGACAGCTATACTTTATCGAGGTGACATAAGGTCATGAACCCCCGATTCCGTTATGGAGAATTTATAAGCATTCTGCCTCACCTTGTAGGAAATAGCATATAAGGTGAGTGTATACAATAAACAACATCATATCATGAACTCTAGAATCTTTAGACTTAAGCTCATCGTCATCATTATTGGGCTTAGAATGTATCTCTTATCCCATATGGCTATTCATGAGCATGGACTCTTAATATTTTTCTGGGATGTAGAGGATTCATGGAAAAGAAGGAAAAATCATGCCATAGGATTCATGCCATAGAAAGAAAGGACTAGCCTCACATACCTTTTTCGTTTAACTAATTTATCGCTTGCTTTCTCTCCTTCAATGCCCACGTTTGTACCTTCAAGAGAATTCGCATTAACATTAGCTAATCGATTACTTAAACGTGCTTACTAAAGCTAAAGAGAATTGGGAAACATTTCCTTTGTTTATACAACTTTTCCCCATATCGTATATCAACTCCCAAACGTCAATAATAACATTCATAATATCATCATCAATGACTTTAGTCAAATTCATCATTATCCAATTCCTACAATTTCCTCTCACGGTCATCCATAGTCATAATCATACTACAACGTTACATTCATTCTCATCTAATGTTTCTCTCATACTCCTAACATCATTCATAACGTTATTACAATCTCAACATATCAAGATTCATGATTCATATTAATCTACTATTCACAATTTCCAATAATCTCATCTCTTGTAATCCATTTTTCATTTTCTTCCATAATCCAAGTGTTTCAACTTTTCCTTACCTTAAACAACATGGAATAATCATGAAACTCGCCTTTTAATGCGTAGGAACAGGTTTTGGTTGGCAATACTTCACTTGGAGAAAACCCTAGCTTCACTCCTAAGAGAATTCTTGACTTGGAGGAACCCTAGTGAGCTTCTTGCACTTGATTCACTTGAATTCTTGATATTGATCTTTGCTTTCCTTTGTATTCTTGTATATGAAGTGTGTGTGGAACCCTCTAGAAGCTTGGAGAGATGTGGAGAAGTGAGAGGAATGAATATAATGAAGTGGGATCACATTTAAATACTTGGAATAACTCAGCCCGTCGGGACTTATACGGACCACTTATACGGTCCGTATAAGTGTTCGTGGTTCACGACCATGGAAAACATTGTTGCTGTTGGGTTATACGGACCATTATACGGTCCGTATAAAATTCCACGGGTCGTATAATGTGGTCGTGTAACTCACTGTTTTTTCGAAGTTGTCCTCGTCGTTTCGTTTGATCTCCAATCCTTATACAACCTTCTTAACACTTGTTTAATACTTCATTAATGATCTAAACATCCCGATCACTCACCCTCGAGTCCTTACCAACAATTCTTAACGCAATAATTTATGAAACCTTTCACAAACCCCACTTATACTCCACTTGCCCTTACTAATCCTTATTTTTGTCAATTCATATGACTTCAAAATCTTAGCGTATCCATTCTAAACCACTAATTATCCGTCTTATAGCCTTAAGAACTTCCTATCATCCTTAAGCTCGCTTTGGTCCATTCGGTACATGACGACATGAAATTTCCAAAGTGTAACACTCTTTCCCCCTTTTTGGAACATTCGTCCTCGAATGTTAAGCACTCGGGAATTCTACGAAAATTTTGCCAGAGTTTTCCCTGTAATATGGCACTACCATCCTGTTACAACAACCCATACTAACATTGCCACACAGGTCCACAACACAATAGCAATATAATTTTGCCACACACGACCAATATGCATAAAAAAAGTACACATACCTTATAATACTGAAGTTTCATCGTGGATCTCTTCTGGGGTTTGGAACAAATGTGGGTATGTGGATTTCATTTTCTCTTCCGCCTCCCAAGTCATTTCTTCCTGGTTGTTGTTTCGCCACAAGACTTTGGCTGAAGCTACTACCTTATTTCGAAGTCTCCGTACTTGCCTATCTAATATGGCAATAGGCACTTCTTCATAGCCTAACATTTCCGTCACTTGAACATCATCTATCGGAACAATCCTTTTAGGATCTCCAACACACTTGCGGAGCATTGAGACATGGAAGACTGGATGGACTGATTCAAGCTCTGAAGGCAAGTCCAATTCGTAAGCTACATGACCCACCTTGCAAATAATTTTATAGGGTCCAATGTATTGAGGATTTAACTTCACTTTCTTGCCAAATCTCATCACCCCTTTTATTGGAGACACCTTCAAAAATACCCAATCATCAACTTGAAATTCCAAGTCTCGCCGGCGATTGTCCGCATGAGATTTTTGGCGACTTTGGGCTGTCAATAATCAGTCTCGGATCACCTTGACGTTTTCTACTGCTTGCTGAATCAGCTTCGGGCCTATTAGCTGCACTTCTCCTATCTCAAACTATCCAATTGAGGATTTGCACTTCCTTCCATATAGAGCTTTATACGGGGTCATTTGGATACTGGAATGGTAGCTATTATTGTATGCAAACTCGATTAGAGGTAAGTGGTCATCCCAACTACCACCAAAATCTAGAACATATACCCGTAGCATATCTTTCAAAGTCTGAATAGTATGTTCGGGTTGCCCATCAGTCTGCGGATGAAATGCCGTGCTAAGCTTCACTTGAGTACCTAGACCTTCTTAGAGAGATCTCTAGAACTTGGCTGTAAATTACAATCCTCTATCTGTGATAATGGATATCGGAATACCATGGAGTCGCACAATTTCGTCGAGATACAACCTTGCATAATCTACTGCTGAGTATGTGGTTCTGACTGGGAGAAAATGAGCTGCTTTTTTTAATCTGTCCACAATCACCCATATAGAATCCCACTTGCCTCGGGAACGAGGTAATCCCGTAATGAAATCCATGTGGATCACTTCCTATTTCCAAGTAGGGATTTCCATCGCTTGCAATAATCCTCCTGGCTTTTGATGTTCGATTTTCACTTGTTGGCAATTTGGACATTGGGATACAAATTCTACTATGTCTCTCTTCATGCCATCCCACCAATATATCAATTTAAGATCGTGATACATCTTTATTGCACCTGGGTGAATAGAACACCGAGAATAATGGGCTTCTTCTAGAATTTGATGGCGCAATTCTGCGACATTCGGAACACATAGCCTGCCTCGGTATCTAAGAATTCCATCCATAGCAATTTCAAATGGGGACTTCTCTTTTTCATGAGATGTGTCTCTATAATGGCTCAACTGAGGATCTTCGTATTGTCCCTCTTTCACTTCCATATTCATGGACGAAACTGTGGGATCATTAATACAGATTCCTGCATTACCTGAATCAATTAAATGTACTCTAAGATTAGTTAATTGATGAAGTTCATGAATCATCTCTTTCTTTTCCATAGGAACTTCACATAGGCTGCCCATTGATCGGCGGCTAAGCGCATCAGCTACTACATTTGCTTTTTCGGGGTGGTATAAAATGCTCACATCATAATCCTTCAATAACTCTAACACCGCCTCTGCCGCAAATTTAACTCCTTCTGCTTGAAAATGTATTGAAGACTGTTGTAATCTATATAAATATCGACATACACCCCATACAAGTAATGTCTCCACATTTTTAATGCATGAATGACTGCAGCCAATTCGAGATCGTGAGTTGGGTAGTTCTTTTCATGTTTCCGCAGTTGTCTCGAAACATAAGCAATGACTCTACCGTGCTGCATTAGCACACATCCTAGTCCAACACCGGAAGCATCAAAGTATACGACATAGCTATCTGGCCCTTCTGGGAGCATTAAGACTGGAGTTGAAGTTAATCTGTCCTTCAACTCTTGAAAACTGCATTCATAAGCATCATTCCATTGAAACATAGCTGACTTTTGGGTTAGCTTCGTCAACGGGGATGAAATAGAGGAAAATCCTTCTACGAACCTTCTGTAGTACCCTGCCAATCCCAGAAAACTACGAACTTTTGTAGGCGTTGTAGGCCTTGGCCAAGTCTTCACAGCTTCAATTTTCTAAGTGTCGACTCGAATGCCATCATCTGAAATAACATGGCCCTGAAATGTCACAGAATTCAGCCAAAACTCGCACTTTGATAATTTTGCATATAATTCTCAGGTTTGAAGAATGCCAAGAACAATTCGTAAATTATCTGCATGTTCTAATTCTGTGCGAGAGTATACCAGAATATCATCAATGAATACTATCACAAATAAATCCAAGAGAGGCCTGAATACATTATTCATCAAATTCATGAACACTGCCGGAGCATTACTCAACCCAAACGACATCACCCGGAATTCATAATGGCCATATCTCGTTCTGAAAGCTGTTTTGGGAATATCTTCTTCTCTAACTCTCACCTGATGATAACCCAAGTCTATTTTAGAAAACTACTTGGCACCCAGTAGTTGATCAAACAAATCATCAATCCTTGGGAGGAGATATTTGTTCTTTATTGTCACCTTATTCAACTGCCTATAATCGATGCACATTCGTAGGGAACCGTCTTTCTTTTTCACGAACAAGACTGGTGCTCCCCACGGTGATGAACTGGGTCTAATAAACCCCTTCTCAAGCAAATCTTTCAATTGTGACTTTAGCTCTTTTAATTCTACCGGAGCCACTCGATAAGGAGGAATGGAAATAGGCTTGGTGTCCGGCAACGCATCGATAGAAAAATCAATCTCTCTTTCTGGAGGAAGGCCTGGAAGCTCATCTAGAAATACATCCGGAAATTCATTCACTACCGGAACGGATTGGAGAGTTGGCGACTTTGCTTCGGTATCATGAACTCGGACCAAGTGATAAATATAGCCCTTAAATGTCATCTTTCTTGCCTTGAGGTAGGAAATAGACCTACCTTTTGGAGATGTTGTATTACCCTTCCGTTCAAGCACAAGCTCTCCCGAAAATTAGAATCGAACTAATTTCATTCGACAATCCACACTGGGATAACATGAGGCCAACCAATCCATACCCATAATTACATCAAAATCTAGCATTTCCAGCTCAATTAAGTCAGCTTCAGTCTGGTGGTCGCATATCACAACTACACAATTTTTATATACTTGTCTAGCTATCACGGGATCACCAACCAGAGTAGATACCTCAAAAGGTTTTATTGGGTCAGGTTTCACCCCAATACGACCAGCAACATATGGAGTAACATAAGACAAGGTAGAACCCGGATCTATTAATGCATACACATCATGGGAAAATATGGTTAATGTACCTGTAATCACATCCGGGGAGGACTCAAGATCCCGTCGTCCGGCTAAAGCATACACACAGGGCTGAATGGCGCCTGAAGTAGATGCTCCCCCTCTGCCTCTACCTCGACCTGCTGGAATTTGGGGAGTCTGCCCTACCGGGCATACCGAAGAGGAACCAACCGCTGATTCTGTGGGCTGAACCCCAGCTATACCACTTATCGACGGGCACTCTCGCATCATGTGTCCAACTTGACCGCGGGCATAGCAAGCATCCGAATCTTGGCGACACTGTCCAGAATGCAATCTACTGTACTGGCTGCATCGCGATACTAGGGGTCTCCTCTGGCTATTATCTCCCCCAAACTGAGAATCTGAGGCCCTCGACTGACTATATCCTGAATGAAAGGAGCGATCAAATCTCCTACCTGTTAATCGAGGAGGTGCACTAGTCACCGACTGGCCTGAGTGTCTAGAATGTGTCTGCCTTGATCCCCCTCTATAATCACTGCCTGCCCCCATAGATCTGGCCCTTTTGCTTTGCCTTCTATCAATATCACGATCACCCTTTTATGGAGGTTGTTGTCCTTCTAGATTCTGGGTATGGGCTTGTATTCGGGAAATATCCATCCTATCTTGCAATGAAGTCGTCAAGAAATCCTTGAATAGATGTGGCCCTAAGCCACTCACAAACCTGTGTACCCTATCTCCCATATCGGCCACTATAGTCGGGGCATATCTAGCCAATGAATTAAACTGAAGGCTATATTACCGAGCACTCATATTTCCTTGCTTTAGATTTAAGAACCTATCAGCTTTACCTCAGCGAACCTCGGGTGGGAAATAGTGGCGGATGAAAGCATCTACAAATTCTTGCCATACGGAAGGAGGTGCATTTTCTTTTCTTGATGCTAGCCAATTATTGTACCACAATACCGCCACATCTCAGAGTCTATAAGATGCTAACTCCACAGATTTTGTTTCGCAGGCATGAATAATCCTCAATGTTCTCAGCATCTCATCAATGAAACCTTGCGGGTCTTCATCCGGCTTTGACCCGAAGAACTCCGGAGGATTCAAACTCATAAAATCACGGGCTCTGGTACTAGATGCCCGATCACTTGAACTCACATTCTGCCGCTGTGCCTGGGCGGCAACCAACTGTATCAATAGATGAATGGCCTCGGTCACTTGGTGACCCGAAGCGATTGGTGGAGGAACTGTAGCTGAAGCTCTTCCTTGTTCTTCTACATTAGGCGGGGTAGAGGAAGTATTAGGTAGAGCCTCATTATGTGACTCGCCCTCTTCTATATTCATTGGCAGCTCTCTTTCTACCCGCCTTTTCATTGTAGCCTTGCCCTTCTGGGCGGCTGTAGCTTTTCCGTTTGGCGGCATCTCTGAAATCATAGCACACTATTAGGGAGGAGAAAATCATATAATACAGCTCTATCGCACGATTTCTTAAGATGAAAGATGGTCATTTTTCCTAAATGCTCTGTAGCCTCCTGTTTATTAGTGTGGCGCACAACACACCATAAACAAGACTCTACTAGACACGGCTCGTAGACACTTCCTAGGACTGAACTGCTCTGATACCACTTTTGTTACGACCAGACTATGGGCCATGACGGTTACTCGGGGCTAACTACCGAGCACCACTCATTCTATTACTCGTCATGCTCATACCATAAGAAAATCATAATTTTTCATTTGAGAACATAGATACTTTTATATACATAGGCCTTTCGGCTATCAAAATGATATTATATATATATACAGTAGTAACATCGCGAGACCATATAACCCACACCTGCATATCTACGAGCCTCTACTAGGGTGCTGGACATAGGGACGGGAATGTCCAGAATAATGGAGTGCTCTCAAATCAGCTACTAGCTCCTATGAGTCTGGATCAAGATCACCTCCCTGTCTACCTGTGGGCATGTACAGATCGTCCAAAGAAAACGGACGTTAGTATGAACATTGTACTGAGTATGAGAGGCATAAGTAACAATAATAACACGTCAATGAGATGAAGGAAGCATCAAATAAGGAGCACCTGTATCCGACTGTCAATAATAAAAGAAATAATGCATGCTGGCTTACTTCATAATCATCATCATATCATGTATGCATAAATGTATAAGCTGCCCATCCATATGGGTACGGTGTGATAATCATTACCCTATGTCCAGGCCTCCCGCGTCCGGGGTACCATCTCATGCCGCCCACTAGTGTTGTCTGCCCATGCCACCTTGACATGGTGTATACGCTGCCCGCTTTAGCAGGGTTTTCCCGGCCATATAGGCGTGGTGTAATGTCATCAACAAGTACTCATCATAATGCATGCATAGAAACTCAAAGACAACTATACTTTATCGAGGTGACATAAGGTCGTGAACCCCCGATTCCATTATGGAGCATTTATAAGCATTCTGCCTCACCTTGAAGGAAATAGCATATAAGGTGAGTGTATACAATAAACAACATCATATCATGAACTCTAGAATCTTTAGACTTAAGCTCACCGTCATAATTATTGGGCTTAGAATGTATCTCTTATCTCATATGGCTATTCATGAGCATGGACTCTTAATTTTTTTTCCAGGATGTAGAGGATTCATGGAAAAAAAAGGAAAAATCATGCCATAGGATTCATGCCATATAAAGAAAGGACTAGCCTCACATACCTTTTTCGTTTAACTAATATATCGCTTGCTTGCTCTCCTTCAATGCCCACGTTTTTACCTTCAAGTGAATTCGCATTAACATTAGCTAATCGATTACTTAAACGTGCTTACTAAACCTAAAGAGAATTGGGAATCATTTCCTTTGTTTATAAAACTTTTCCCCATATCATATATCAACTCCCAAACATCAATAATAACATTTATAATATCATCATCAATGACTTTAGTCAAATTCATCATTATCCAATTCCTACAATTTCTTCTCACGGTCATCCATAGTCATAATCATACGACAACATTACATTCATTCTCATCTAATGTTTTTCTCATACTCCTAACATCATTCATAATGCGATTACAATCTCAACATATCAAGATTCATGATTCATATTAATCTACTATTCACAATTGCCACTAATCTCATATCTTGTAATCCATTTTCCATTTTCTTCCTTAATCCAAATGTTTCAACTTTTCCTTACCTTAAACAACATGGAATAATCACTAAACTCACCTTTTAATGTGTAGGAACGGGTTTTGGTTGGCAATTCTTCACTTGGAGAAAACCCTAGCTTCACTCCTAAGAGAATTCTTGACTTGGAGGAACCCTAGTGAGGTTTTTTTCACTTTATTCACTTGAATTCTTGATATTGATCTTTGCTTTCCTTTGTATTCTTGTATATGAAGTGTGTGTGGAACCCTCTAGAAGCTTGGAGAGAAGTGGAGAAGTGAGGGGAATGAATATAATGAAGTGGGATCACATTTAAATACTTGGAATAACTCAGCCCGTCGGGACTTATACGGACCACTTATACGGTCCGTATAACATTATACGATCCGTATAAGTGTTCGTGGTTCACGACCATGGAAAACATTGTTGCTCTTGGGTTATACGGACCATTATACGGTCCGTATAAAATTCCACAGGCCGTATAATGTGGTCGTGTAACTCACAGTTTTTCCGAAGTTGTCCTCGTCGTTTCGTGTGATCGCCAATCCTTATAAAACCTTCTTAGCACTGATTTAATACTTCATTAATGATCTAAACATCACTATCGCTCTCCCTCAAGACCTTACCAACAATTCGTAACACAATAATTTACGAAACCTTTCACAAACCCCACTTATACTCCACTTGCCCTTACTAATCCTTATTTTTGTCAATTCATATGACTTCAAAATCATAGCGTATGCATTCTAAAACACTAAATATCCGTTTTATATCCTTAAGAACTTCCTATCATCCTTAAGCTCGCTTTGGTCCATTCACTACATGACGACATGGAATTTCTAAGGTGTAACAGATTAATCACGCCAAGTAAATTCTTCTTATTCATAAGTGAATTTATTAAAACAAAGTTTAAAGCTTTGAGTCCTTGTATTTATTCTTACCAACCTTAATTATTTTCCCAAATAAATCAAAGTCTATGGCTTTAATCAATGTTGGAAACTATTAATTATGAATGAAGAATGAAGAATAAATAAACCCTAATGATCCATTATGTGTATATCAATCACAAACCTAATCACAAACCTATCAATTGGGTTCACAACCCTAGTAAGGGAAATTAGCTACTCATAGAGGAAAAAGAACAACAAGAAATAATGGAAATCATAATGCTTACAATTGATTGCTTGGAATTGAAGAGAAATTAATTGCAATTGTTTGTAATCTCCCAAAAAGACTTCAATACTATGAGTAACTAATGCTAAGGAAAATAAAACTGAGTTCTGTAGTAATTGTCTTTACAAGAAACCTAAATAACATATTTATAAGAGTCAAAATCGTGCAAAATAAGATTGACAAAATTGCCCCCGACGGACCAATGTACGGACTGTACATTTTATACGGTCCGTAGAATCAGTGACAATTCTTCGTAAAATCTTCTCCAGGTACGATCCACTTTTACGGAGAATAAATATTATACGGTCTGTATAACCTGCCCGTAAATCCTCTTCTCTTTAAGACTCTTCTGGAACCAACCTATGGTGGGATTTACGGATCGTAAATATTATACTGTCCGTACTTCTGCCTGACTTCCACTTCATGTCTGAGCCCTTTCTGTTAAGCATCCACGATGGCATTTACGGACCATGAATATTATATGGTCCGTATGTTCCTCCGTATAAATCAGGCTTCAGTTAATTTTCTTTCTTTGAACATCTTTTTCCTCCATTTCCACGACTTGCTTCCGAAATACGTTAAACATCTGCAACATGTCACAAACACATAAAAAAGACCAAGACTTGCTCAAAAACAAGTAAAACTTATAGCCAAAAAGTATCGAATGTGCCATAATTTCACGGCACATCAGTTACCTCATGACAAAGAAAGATGTAAAATCGAGGTTGATACGTTGAGTCCTTCTCTTGCAAGAGTTTGACTTCGAAGTCAAAGATAGAAAGAGTTGTGAAAATCAATTGGGACCATTTGTCTCATCTTGAAGAGGGTAGGCGTCCATTGGATGGCGTAGAAGTTAATGAGTCATTCCCGGATGAGCAAGTAATGGCAGGGTCATATGATATGATTCCATGGTATGCCGACTTTGCAAATTACCATGCTAGTGACATCATGTCGTAGGATTTGAACTTCTACCAAAAGATAAAGTTTTTGAGTGATGTCCGGAAATTCTATTGGGATGAGCCATATCTATTCCGGATTTGTGCCGACAACTTCATAAGGAGTTATATACCCGAAGTAGAAATGATGCCCATCATCGAAGCATGTCACTCACCACCGGTTGGTGGACACTATAGTAGCTTAAGAATGGCAGCTAAAGTTCTTCAAAGTGGCTTTTATTGTCCAACAATCTACCAAGATGCACATGACTTTGTGTCACGACCTGGCTAGGGCCGTGACGGGTAGCCGGGGCTAACTGCCGAGCACCGCTCATTCTATTACTCATCATACTCGTTAAGCGTACATTCATTAATCTCACACTTCTATTCATAGGAAAAATCGTTTTTCATTTGAAACATATTTACCTTTATAAACATAAGCCCTTCGGCTATCAAAATAATATATATACAATAAGGACATCGCGAGACCATGCTACCCACACATACGTATCTACGAGCCTCTACTAGAGTACTAGACATATGGACGGGACAGGATCCCGTCGTGACCAAACATATATGTACACAAAATCGTAAATCAATGGCACCTCCGGAATAATGGAGTGCTCTCAAAAGTGTGCTTATCGGCTTCTATAAATCTGGGTCGCCTCCCTGTCTACCTGTGGGCATGAACACAGCGTCCAAAGAAAACGGACGTCAGTACGAATATTGTACTTTGTATGTAAGGCATGAATGAAATGAACATAATAGAGAAATCATAAGACATAAGATGTAGATATAACCTGCATCACATTTAAGGGTTGATACCTTTCATTCCTATATCATATGTAATAATAGTACATGTATCATCATAGCGCATACGTCATCGTATCATATATATATCATAGCACAGTATCTACTCATACACATTAAACATTATCCGTATTCGGCCATGTAGTGGCTCGACAATATCACATGCATATCTCCCGGGCTTTTCATACATTTAAATACATAGTAGTATCGTACCCGACTATATAGGTTCAGTGTCTTATGTACCCAGCTATAATAATGCTTGGTGTTATACGTGCCTGGACCTACCAAGGCTCAGTGTTGTCCGTGCCTGGCCCTACCAAGGCTCAGTGATATCCGTACCCGGCCCTACCAAGGCTCAGTGGTATCCGTACCCAACTGCAGTGGTGCGCGCGCATTTTATATATATATATATATATATATATATATATATATATATATATATATATATATATATATATATTCTACCCGACCATATAAGCTCGAGGTTTTATAATAGCCACACATAGGCACATATACATAAAAGCCCATAAACATCTTTAGCGTTATCACTATTATCATCGTCATCATTATCATCATCACTATCAACATCGTCATCGTTATCATCAAATATATCTCATAAGCTTATTATAACCTTTCATAGAGCATGCATTTGAATTTAAAGACAATCTATGAAAATCATATCATATTCGTAGCATGGACTTTGTAATAATATCGCATGATAGACTTTATAATCTCTAAACTTAGGCTCATCATTACCATCATCGTATCTATGGCATATCTCTTACCTTTATCTCATATGAAACCCTCTATGAACATAGACTCGTAACTTTTCAGAACATTGGTCATAGGACATGCATTAGAGCTTATAGACAATCTATAACAATGTCGGGGTGACATAAGGTCGAGAACCCCTGATTACATTATGAAGTAATCATATTCATCATATCTCACCTTGAAGGAACTAACATTTTAAGGTGAGTGTACACCATGAACAACATCAAGGGATTGTAAGTAGGATCTTTAACTTCATAGACATCATATCTTGCTTTAGAATCTCTAGGCTTAAACTCACCATCATTATTTTCGTATTCATGACATATTTCTCATCTTTATCTCATAAGAAGCTTTTTATCAATGTTGACTCATAGTTCCCGAAATGTAAGAAAGTCATGGAGAGGTAGGGAAATAATATCATAGGAATCATATAAGGATCATTAGCTTCGTAGGAATATCGTATCATGAGCTTTAGGACTTCTAGACTTAGATTCATCATCGGTATTGTCATGCTCTTAACATATTTCTTTTCTTTATCTCGTATGAAGCTCTTTATACTCGTAGATTCATAATTCCAGATATGTAGGAAAATCATGAAAAGATAGGAGGATTCATACCATAAGAGTCATGCCTTAGAAAGAAAGGACTATCCTTACATACCTCTTTCGTTTAACAATTTCCATCGCTTGATTGTTCTCCTTTAATGCTCACATTTCTACCTTCAAGAGAATTCACATTCATATTAGCTAATCGATTATATGAACGTGCTTACTAAAGCTAGAGAAAATTGGGCAGCATTTCCTTTGTTTATACAACTTTTCTCTTATTACATATCAACTCCCAAACGTCAATAACAATATCCATAATATCATACTCAATAATCTTCATCAACCATACCTTATTCAATTCTCCTACTTCCATTTCGAGGGCATCCACAACCATGGTCATAATACAACATTACCTTCATCCCCATATAATTTTTCTCCTATGTTCTTAATATCATTTATAACATAACTATACTCGTGACATACAAAGAATCATGATTCATATTAAGCTACAACTCAAAAATGTCACTATTCTCATATTTGTAACCCATTTTCTATTTCCTTCTATAATCCAAGTGTTTCAACTTTTCAATACCTTAAATAACATGAAAATAGCATGAAACTTACCTTAGATGGTGTAGGAGTAAGCCTTGAGTTGAAATACTTCACTTGAGAAAAACCCTAGTTCCACTTTTCATGAAATTTCTTGACTTGGATGAACTTAAATGGGTTTCTTACACTTGATTCACTTAGTTTGATGAAGTGGATCATAAATTTCTCTTGTGTTCTTGTAGATGAAGAGTGGAGAGGGTTTCTAGAGAGTTCTTGAAGTGTTGGATGAAAAATTAAATGAAATAATGACTTGGTCCCTTTTTAATAGCGTGAAATCTAATCTGTCAGGAAAATTATACGGACACTTATACGTTCCGTATAAGTGACCGTGAAATCGCCCCTTTAACCACTCGATCTGTGCTCATTATACGGGCCGTATAATTTTATACGGTCCTTAGAAGTGACTGTAAAATCACCTCTTCAATATCTTGCCTCTGTGACCATTATACGACACATTATACGGGCCGTATAACTTTATACGGTCCGTATATGTGACCGTATAATCTCACCAATGAGGGACTTCAATGTGACAATTCTGCGGACCATTACACGGACCGTATAACATTATACGGACCGTATAATCGACCGTATAACTCATCTTTTCACTGATCTTGTTCTCGTCGCTTGGTGTGATCTCCAATCCTTGTGGAACCTTCTTGACACTTGTTTATCACCTCATTAACAATCTAAGGGACGTTATAATTCTTCTCCAAGACGCTATTTAATCATCATTAACTTGCTGCTCGTAAATCCTTTCTGATATACATCGCATGCCTTGCCCTCTCTTGGAAAACTTTCTCCTCTTACTACGAATGTCTTTGAAATCTTAATTAGGGTCATCAAATGTAATTCCTCACTCATTGAAACACCATATATTCCGTGCTCTTCATTAGTCTATTTACTCTGCATCAACGGAAAATTTTTCGAGGTGTAACACTTTGTGAAAGCTTATGATCAATGTCAAAAGCATAGGGGTATCTCAAGGAGGCATGAGCTACCGATGACACTGATTCTTGAGGTTGAATTGTTCGATGTATGGGGCATTGACTTTATGTGTCCATTTGTGAGTTTCTACAACAACAAGTACATTCTTGTGGCGGTGGACTACGTGTCTAAATAGTTGGAAGCCATTGTGCTCCCTAATAATGAAGGAAGAAGTGTCACCGCATTCTTGAAGAGGCATATTTTCTCAAGGTTTGGAACTCCAAGGGCAATCATTAGTGATGGGGGCTCTTATTTTTGTAACCGATTATTCAAGACTCTTCTTGAGAAGTATGGAGTCAAGCATAAAGTGGCCCCCCCGTATCATCCCCAAACAAGTGGACAAGTTGAAGTTTCAAATAGGGAGATCAAGAGCATACTCTCCAAAACAGTGAATGCTAACCGGGTTGATTGGTCAAAGAAATTGGATGATGCTCTATGGGCTTACCGAACGACTTACAAGACACCAATTGGCATGTCTCTTTATTAATTAGTGTTTGGCAAAGCTTGTCACCTTCCGGTGGAACTTGAACATAAGGCGTTGTGGGCCTTGAAAAAGTTGAATCTAGATTGGGGTGATCCCTCAAACTTGAGGATGGAACAACTTAATGAGCCTGATGAATTTCGATTTAGAGCTTATGTTAGCTCTTCACTCTACAAGGCCCGCATGAAGCACTTCCATGATAAGAAGATCTTGCAAAGAGAATTTAGCCTCAGGGATCGCGTATTGTTTTTCAACTCAAGGCTTCGGTTGTTTTCCAGAAAATTGAAATTCAAATGGTCTGGTCCATTTGAAGTAAAGCAAGTTTTTCCGCATGGAGCAACTGAAATTGCGTGTCCAAATGGAGATCATATCAAAATAAATGGGCAGCCGGTTAAACAATATTTGGGCCTCCCAAATGAGTTGGAGACAAAGACTATTGAGGAGATCTACCTCAATGAACCATGAAAGACAAGTAACAATGTCGTGCCACGATGAAAAATCGAGCGCTTCTTGGGAGGCAACCCAAGTTGTTATTTTGTTATTTTGTTTTGTGCGTGTGCTTTTATTTTCATGATGTTTTGATGCTTGTTTCAGTGTTTAGGAGTAAACTGGAGTTGCATAAGGAATAACAAGGAGAATATGCCCAAGTGTTGGGACGGTGAAAAGAGTCAAGGATTCAAAAACAACTCGGGCACACTATGCTATAACACTGCAGCTTCCCAGGTTCAACCTGCTAAGCCGCATGTGAAGTCACAACTGTTGCCATAAGAGTAAGAAACCAACAACACTCTGACAAGGTATGCGGTTGAATTGCAGTCACTCAAACACGGTATGTGTCACACATCCTAAGCCACAAAGTGTACTACTAGGTAAGTGAGGCGGGGTCAACTGACTCGACCCGACCCGTGATGTTTCTTTTAAAAAGCTTTAGAAAAGAAAAAAAATGGCTATTCGATCATTTTCAAAAGGGAACCAAGCCGTTCCATCTCCTTTCTCTTCCAATTACTTATTTCTCATCTATTCCACACTATAAATATTCTTGAGTGGGTATTCCCAAATATTGTAAAGTGCGCTAGGCCTTAATTTCTTCATCATATGTGACATTTAGGTATGCACTTTCTTACTTTTATGGTAGATGGCAAGAAAACGAATTATGCTCTGAACTCCCCGGTAATTAGTGATGCATGCTAAGGAAACATTCATAATCATGTGAAATCACTGATTGGAAGTTTTGTTCCTAAAAAAAAAAAGGATTCGAAAAAAGGGAAATTTGTGTCCGTGGGGCCAAGAATTGGTGTTTTGCCCTTGTACTTGTATGGTAGTGAATTATGGGGAATTCCGAGTACCCATTGTGTCTGGAACTCACTTGCATTGATTTTATCCTACTACATGTCTATGAAATGCCCGAATGACCATTTTGCTTAGGAAATAGTCGAAGTGTTCTACATTGTTCCTTTCTGCTTGAATTCCTGGCTTCTCCCAATGATAGACGGTGTGATGACCCTCTTAAGGGAACAAGTGTTGTATATGTGTGTGGGGGGGATTGGATATCATACGTTTGAAGGGATAACAGTGGGTTGTCACACTTTGCGGCACAACATGTGACTCGTATGTCAAACATACTGAGTCACAGTTGTCACGCAAAGTGTGACAGGGGCTGTATAAAAGTGAGTCGTTGTTGTCACACTTTGCAACACAATATGCGACTTGCATGTTTGACATGCTGAGTCACAGTTGTCACACAAAGTGTGATAGAGGCTACATAAAAGTGAGTCGTTGTTGTCACACTTTGCAACACAACATGCGACTCCCATGTCAGACCTGTTGAGTCACAGTTGCATCGCAAAGTGTGATAGCAGTGCATACAAAGCTAAACCTCCCGTTGTCACCTTCTGCGACATTACATGCAAGACGCAAGTCATGCTATGCGTCCTGCATGTTGTGCTCACAGATGGTGTCAACAATAACAATGCATTGCTTGGCTTTTCATCTGCTGTATTGGTTTTGTATTTTGCAATTCAAATCATCATAAATATAGTTTGCAAATGTTCTTGCAGGATGGAAAGAACCAACCGATCAAAGAATACCCCCTAGCTGCGGATAAGCAGGCAACTGGGTCGCGAAACAGAAGGCCCCTATGGCCGATGTCCCTCAGTTTGAAAAAGGGGCATCTACAGCTACGGTTGTCCCACAAGCATCTCAACCTGCTAGAGTAACAACGGGAAGGGGGGGGGGGGGGGGCTGGAAAGTTATATTGATGCCGAGAGGAGGCGAAAAAGGCAGAGCATGAGCTCCGGTTTTCTGTTGTGGGGTCCAAGGCTCTGTACTATTTGTGGTACAAAGTTAAGGAAGACGGAAACCTTACTCGGGGACTCTATGAAGAGAAATAGGTGAGCCAAAATGGGCAAAGGGAGTTATATCCCGGATTAGTACAGAAGCTAGATGCTCAAAGGTGGGAGTCATTCCTGAACCCTCCAGGAGAGTACTGCCAAACATTAGTCCGGGAATTTTATGCCAACTATGGGGCCTTGTTGAACAATAAACGAGGGCGTTGTCAACTAAAAAGATCAACTGACCACATTAATTGGGTGCCAGTGAGGGGTGTTGAGGTGGATTGTTCTACTGAGGAAATAAATCTGTACATATGTGGGCGTCGGGAAGGTGAATTGAGGGGGCGATGGCCACCTGATTATACTGAGTATACTCAGCAAAAGGAAGTTTCAACTGAATATCGTGAGTGGGCATCGTCGGTTATTTCTACTGGGACACCCAACTGGATAGATCAGGCAGTCGTCATCCACAAGAGTACCCTCAGCTTTGAAGCTATGTTTTGGCTGTCCATCGTGTCCTCCAAAATCCTACCATGCAAGAATGATACTGGAATTTCCATTGAGAAGGCAGTCCTGATCACCTCTCTCATGTCGGGGTATCTGATAAATTTGGGAGAGATTATCCAACAAGATATAAGGAACGGGCCTAACATAAAAATACATCATTGCCCTTTCCTTGCATGATCACTGCCCATTGTCAAAAAGTTGGGGTTCCCCAGTTAGAGATGATTGATATACCTTTAATAGCAGATCAAACTATTGACATCACTAGACTCGAACCTGGGGTCAAAAGGAGAAAGGAGGCTGAGCAACCTCGGGGATCAGTTGTAGAGCTAGACCCACACATTATTGGCATTCAGAGTCAGAACACGACTATTCCTGCTGCCCACTCGGGTCTCGAGCTTTCAGGCGCTCTGGCAGCAGCTACAGACACAACCCCTTCCACTCCAGGGCCACCTCCTCAACTTCAGCATCGGGATCCAATATCCCAAGAGAGGGTATGCGATTAATCCGACTCGCAGATGCCAAAGTGAACAATCTGGTGACTGAGCTACTTGTGTTTATTAAGGATGCAATTAAGCTGGCATTGGAACCATAGGCTACAACACTTGAAGAAGTGAAAAGGGAACAGAATAAAATAAACAATCGGTTGCAGTCACTTGAACTCCGATTGGAGCCAGTCGAAGGTGGCAGTGTGGAGGACCTACCCTCCATTAGAGATAATTTGGCACAGGCCTTGCAGAGAGTTAGGAGTGTGACCCATCTCATAGTCCCTATCTTACCATCGGCGGCAGAGTTTTTCGCCAAAAACCCCACCAAGCCACAGGATGACCTTGCTTCTGAGGAAGCCGATGAGGAGGAAGAAGAGACTGAGAGTGAGCACGACATTAATAAAGATGATGAGGATAGGATATTGCACAGAGCTTGCAAGGATGCCTTGGCAGCCGGAGTTGATAGAGATGATATATGTTACACCCCGTACTTCCAAATGAACATTCGCTAAATTTAAGTTCAAGTACGTGGAATGATGATCAAGATGAGCCGTCTGTCGGGTTTAAGAAATGATATAATTATTAGGTATACTTATGGATAAAGTGATATATGAGAAGTACCGGGAAGTCTCACGACCAAATAGAGTTGACGAAATAAGCTATTCAGACCTTGGATTGTATGGAAAATATGAGGGGCAATTTTTGGTCAAAATTTGAGAAAGAATATCTTGTAGTAAATGAGAAGTTTCGAAGCAAAGAAAAATCCTAAAATGAAGTTCGTCGAGTCTAGTTTCCAACGCAACAAATCGCTCGTCGATATGACATCGGAGTAGAGAATTATGGACATTACAAGTTAGGCTGACAGAGCAGAAACGTATGACACAGTAACCGACGTGCTACAGTAGTCGCGCTGCTACAATAACTGCTACAGTGCCGAACCGACTTTGGGGCCTTGTAAAAGGGGTTTTACCCCTCATTTTTCATCCAAAAAACACATCTCAAAATCTCCCAAACTTTCTAGAGAGTTCTCCCAACCTTTCTTCCACAAAATTTTAACGTGAATTAAGTATAATCTCCGGATTTAAATTTGGACAGCGCGTAGTTGCGATTATACTATCGTATTGCGGTGAATCTTAGTTGGAATTCAAGGAAAATATTGGAGATATCGCGGCACTAGCGAGAATTAGGTCTGAATCTCTCCTTATTGATATAGATAAAAGTTACTTACGAAAGTAGAATTGTTGAATAATTGTATAGTGGATTTGTTGGTGGAAAAATTGAACAAATGTCCTGTGGGATATTTTATAGAATATATTGGTATTGATAATATTGTGGTTGATGTTGTTATTGTTGTTATTGTTTTTGGTTACTGGATTATGATTTCGGGCTAAGCATATAAACAGGGGAGATGCTGCCCGAATTTCGGCAGATTCAAAAAGGGGTTTCATTTAAATGCTTGAGACAAGTGTGTGGCAATGAGTATAATGATAGTATGAATGATTTATATGTAGACATACGATCTTGGGAGAATAAACGTTGGGTGACTAAGAAGACCGAAAGGCATTTAAGGCTAAACCCTTTCTTTCTAAAGGCATGATTCCTTGTTATAAACCTTTGTACTATATCCATAATATCATTGCTTCCACAAATTCTAGAAGCCTATGAATCTCATGATCCTTATGATATTATTGAGCTTATTCCTGACCTTTGAAATTATTCATTGTGATTGATCTCAGCTTATGATACTTGTTCCTTCAAGGCAAGATATAGTGATGGCGATAGTTCCATAATAATAATAATCCAACGAGTTTGGGAAGGTGTCTTAAGGAATGTTTTGTGGGACATGAATAGAGTACTTGTTACATCTCAAAAATTTCGGATTGTCGCATTGTGAGTAGGCTAACGGGAGCTTAAGGTTATTATGGAACCCTTATGAGATTAAGGAAAGTATTATATAGCTTAAAGTGCATACTATAAGATTTTGAAGTCATATGAATATGTGACATTTAGTTTGTTGAAGGAAGTGAAATGTATGTCGTGTTCGGAAAGGTGTTCGCTATAATTGAGCTAATATTTGTTTGGTAACGTCTTGAGGGGCTGATATAGGGCCTATTGAATGGTTAATGAAGTGTTATATAAGTGCCAAGAAGGTTCCACAAGGATTGGAAGTCAAGCGAATCAACGAGAGAAAGATCGGATAACAGTGAGTTATACGACAACTTATACGATCCGTATAAGGGGGTCCGTATAACATGACCCTTACAGAGAGGGATATTGTCACGACCCAGCTAGGGGCCGCGACGGGTACCCGGAGCAATTACCGAGCACCGCTTACTCTACTGCTGGTCTCGCTCATTTAATACTCTTTTATCAATTTTACATACCAATTGTAGGAAAATCATATTTAATTAAAATATAAATACTTTATATACATTTGCCCCTTGGCCATCAAAATAATACACATACATATGAAAATATCTTGTGAGACCATCTAACCCACACTGCGTATCTACGAGCCTCTACTAACGTAATGAATACATGGACGGAACAAGACTCCGTCATGCCCAAAATATGCATATATGAATGTACATCAAAAGAGTAGCCATAACCACCTCCGAACAATAGAGTGCTATCTAACAGCTGACAGCTACTGAGGACCTGGGCCAAGCTCTCCTCCCTGTCTACTTGTGGCCATGAACACAGCGTCCGAAGAAAGGACGTCAGTACGAATATTGTACCGAGTATGAGAGGTGTACATAATGAAAGGAAACATCAGTAATATGAGGATAACATCAATATGAGACAACTGAATCTGACTGATAACCATACATGAAGTAATGCATGCTGTTTTACTCATCATCATAACATGTATGCATCATATGCAAGCTTCCCGTCCATGTCGGAACGGTGTGATAATCAATAATATTAGCCTGCGTCCGGGGTACCATCTCATGCCGCCCACTAGTGGTGTCTGCCCACGCCCGTAGGTCGTGGTGTATCCGTATCGCCGCCCGCCGAAGCGGTGTCTGCCCGGCCAACTAGGCCCGGTGTGAAATGCTCATGACATGCTCAATATAAATGCTCATAGTAATAGGCTTATCATAAAATACTTATCTTATCATGATCAACTTTACTCTATCGGGGTGACGTAAGGTCGTGATCCCCCGATTACATTATGAAACCATCATGGACATTCCGCCCCACCTTGAAAGGACTAGTACATAAGGTGAGTGTAGGAAAGGAATAACATCATCATCATTCTAGTGTCATCATATCGTATAACTTATCTCATATAGATATTCATAAGTATAAGTTTTTAACTTCTTAGAATGCAAGAACTCATGAAAGGAATAGGGATTCAAGTTAAAGGATTCATGCCATTAGAAATAAGGACTAGCCTCACATACCTTGGTCGTTTAGCTAAGATATCGCTCACTTGTTCTCCGTCGATATCACATCGTTACCTTCATAAGAGAATTCGTATCAACATTAGTAATTGACTATAAGAACGTGTCGCTAATTCTAGGAGAAGTCGAACAACGCTTCCTTCGCTCATACTACTTTTCTCACGTTCTATATCAACTCCCAATATTCATAATATTATTCGCAATATCATAATCGACAATCGTCATTTACGTGCGTTTGGCAAAATCCACCATTCTCCTCCAATTTTCCCTTGTTTCTACTTCTAGCTCATCCTTGCGTTTTCATGCATTTAATGCTTGTTTCATGATAAAAACATCATTTATAACGTATTAGTACTCACAACACTTCAATATTCATAGTTCGATTCCACTATCATTCATTCATGCCACTATTCACTCAATAATGACCCATTTCTATGTTCTTCTACATTTCAAGTGTCTAAGCTTTCCAATACTTCAAACAATATGGAATAATCATGAAAATTACCTTGGAGGATGGTTGAACAAACCTTAAGTTGAAATACTTCACTTAGCCAAAACCCTAGTCCCACCTTCTTGGGAATTTCTTCACTTAGATGACCCTTTATTGAGTTCTTACCCTTGATTCCATGAAATTAGTGTTGTTGGTCTTGATATTCCCTTTAATTCTCTTGAATTCTTGTGGAGGAATTATTTGGAGAGTTCTAGAATGTCTCTTGAGGTGTATGGATGAAAATGAAGTGAAATGAGGCTTAAGTCCCTTTTAAAAATCACAAAATCTGATTTTTAATGAATTCTTGTCGGGGTGAACAGTGGTCGTAAACCACCATATACGGACCGTATTTTGATTTACGGTCCGTCCACTGTGGTTGTTTTTAAGCATTCGAAAAACAGAAAGTTTAGCTGGTGGACATGGCAGTTTACGACCTGGTTTACGGTCCGTAAACCAGTTTACAGGCCGTAAACTGGGTCGTATTTAACCATATTCAACATTTACAGAAAGTTGAGATTTTTGAAAAGCTGGAGGACGACTGCATTATACGGTCCGTAAATCACTTTACGGGCCGTATAGTGCCATATACGACCACTGTGCTGAAAATTTTTCCGCGACTTTCTTATTTCAAAAAATTCTTAATTAGCCATTCCCGACTTAATAAAACATTATTCACTCAATTTTTCATCATTCCACTCATCATACAAGTACGGCGAAATTTCCGAGGTGTAACAGATATGTTCTTGGTGGTGTTATACGGTCCACTTATACGGACCGTATAAGTGGTCCGTATAAGTCCATGGGGCAGATTTTTATTTTTTGTTATAAATAGATGACCCTTGTTCTTTTATTCGATTACCCACATTTCCAAAAGTATTGAGAGCTCCAAAACCCTTCTCCAAGCATACCCCACTCCAAACCAATAGAAAACAAAGATCAAGAGGAAAGAATCAAGATACCCATGTGTTAGAAGTCTTGCTAGGGTTAGTAGACTACTAGAAATTCTAGGGTATTGAAGCTAGGGTTTTCATACAAGTTGATAGCTACTCCAAATCTCATTCTTATGAGATAAAAGGTTAGTTTTCATGCTTATTTCATGTTATAATGAATGCTTGTTTGTTGAACAAATTGGGTAGAAGAAGAAAGTAGAAAATGAGGTCTAAATGTAGCTTTTATGATTTTCTGAGTAGTAAGCTAACTTGAGTTATGATTCTTAGTATGATATGGGTATAATCTTGTTATGGAAAGTAATAATAGTGATGAGGAAGCATTGTATGAAAATGTGCTAAGGATGGGTGTGAAGTTGTTAGTATAAGTTGAGCGTGAGAATGAATTTTGAAGAGTTAATGGAATGTGATTACTTGATTATGATATTGTGGATGTTATTGTAGTTGTTTGGGAGCTTTTTTGTAATATGGTGGAAGTTGATGAAATAGGAGAAATGCTGCCCAATTTTCGTTAGATCGTGAATTGTTCTAGTTTGAATTTAAGAGTATCATTAAGGCTTAACTATGGTATGAATCCTTCTAAATGTAGATTGTACAAGCTTCGACGGTGAACGTTAAGTAGTTAAGAAGACAAAGAGGTATGTAAGGCTAACCCTTCTTTCATTAAGGCATGATTCCTTTGCTATATACCTTCTCATGGGTTCCAAAATGTCTCCCAAATGACTTTATCTCTAAAATTACTAAAGCTCATGATTGTCGATACTTTTATGATGCTATTATCTCCTTTATATGATAGTTGATCCTCTAAGAAAAGATGTAACGAAAACGATGATGGTGATGATACATATGGACTCTTATGTATATGTGTCTAAGTATGTATGGCTATTATGTAACACCGAGCTTAAATGGCCGGGTATAATACCTATCGCGCGTACACCATTGCAGTTGGGTACAGATGACACTGAGCCTTGGTAGGGCCAAGTATGTATAACGCCGAACCTTATCATGGTCATGTATGATACTTCTAAATGTATAAATGTATGAAATGGAAGTTTCCCATTAGAAAGAGGGTAAGTAAATATGATGAACGTCGCTAGAGGTATACATGGCTCTTTCATTCCATGACTTTTCTATCTTATGTTATTTCCTATGCCTCCCTTAAGTTATTGATTATGCTTTACATACTCAGTACATTATTCGTACTGACGTCCTATTGTTTGTGGACGCTTGTGTCATGCCCGCAGGTGAACAAGGAGACAGACTTGATCCATAGTTTATTTGTTCAGGGATTGCATAGACGAACTCCATTTGATCCGGAGCAGAAGTTGTTGGTACTATTCTTTTGTATACATACATATAGGTATGGCGGGGTCCTATCCCGTCTAGATGATGTTACATAATCTCTTTAGAGGCTCGTAGACAGTTGTGTATAGTTAGATGTCTTTTAGCCTTGTCAGCTCATATTTTGTATATGATTTTGTTAGCCTCGTCGGCTTGTGTATATGGTTATGAGCATAGTTGTTGATGATGATATAAATGTGTAATTGCCCAATGAGATTAGTATTATTATTGTTTAGAAATCATACGTAGGCCATGTGGCTCACCTAGATGTGAATATGAATGTACGATAAGAAGTGCTCGGATGGGTTAGCACCAGGTGCCCGTCATAGCCCTCCGATTGGGTCGTGACAGTACTAGTGAAGGATCCCTAATAAGGTATTTGATACTAGAAGAAAGACTGATGATGTATCTCAGGATTAGGCTAATGTTTAGATAAGCGGGAAGAAGTCTTAAGGGCCTAGAAATATGCTTATGAGTTTTATATGACAATATAAGCGTTGACAGGTCAATGATGGTCACGAGAAGAGCTTAGAAGTGAATAGATAAGGAATGAGTACTAGAATTATATAAGGGATTCTATATGAGAGATTGGATCGGGCTGCACGTTCTGCAGCATATGTATCTATATGTTCTGGCCCAGGGATGTGTTACCAATCTTATGTGATTATATGGACATTAACTAATAGGTAGCGGCCATGAGGGGCATAGAGGTTACTCGTAGAGGTTTGATAATGATGTTGATTATAGTTACCACTGGTCTACGACCAGTCGGGCAGATGTTACCACCGGGCTATGTCCGGTTAGGCAGGTATGTATTTACCACTGGCCTACGACAAGTTGGGGAGTTATGTATTTACCACTGGCTTTTGACCAGTTAGGCAGTTATGTATTTACCACCATGGTACAGCTGGTTGGGTAGTTATTACCACCGAGCTCCGGCCGGTTGGGAATATATATATATATATATACCATTAGACTACCGCCAATCGGGCTGTTACCAGTGTTCTACGGCCGGTCAGGAAGTTACTGCTGATCAGTCGTGTAGTTGCGCTCTACCATCGGGTGATAATCGGACGGGAAGTTATTACCACCGGGCTGCAGCCAGTCGGGCAGTTACCACTGATCAGTTGGGCAGTTAATACAAGATGATTAGTAAGATAGAGACACAGCACTATACCTAGATATAGGTAAGCATGCGAGAGTATAGAGACATGTATCATATATGGATCAGGTTGCACGCCACAACACATGTTCGAATAATGTTTGATGATAAGGTAACCAGGGCCATGGTAGGGTATACAGACCTAGTAAAGATTGCAAGAATATGAAGAGGTATGTATACATATGCTAGATTTCCATCGGTAGTTCAGAAATGCCAAGTTGATTCTTATTCTTCTCATCTTTAGTATATTGCTATTTTGTTGCACTTTCTGCCTTGCATACTCAGCACATTGCTCGTACTGACATCCCTTTTCCGGGGGCGCTGCGTTTCATGCTCGCACGTCTTGAGATACAGCTTGACGGATCTTTCGGTAAGGATACCAGCTCAGCAAGCTAAGTCGTGGCACTCTATTTGCTTCGGAGTTGACCTGTGAGTCAGTATGGCTACATATGCATTTGCATAGGTATGGCGGGGCCCTGTTCTAGCCACTTTATGTCATGTACTCCTGTAGAGGCTCGTAGACAGATATGCACAGTTAGAGGTCTTATAATCATCTCGACTTATACTATGCTATATCATTATTATGGATAGCCTTACTGGCATATGCACTCGAGATTAGTTTGAAGACGTAAGTATGTTATCTCTTGGGCTTGTGCCCCTATGGTTTATAGTACCTTGGTCTTATGTTGCCTTTCGAGATATAGAAAACATGAGTTACAGTTTGGTTCGCTCAGTTCCCGTAGGGTGCCGAGTGCCGGTCACGCCTTACCAAGGTTGGGGTGTGACAAATTGGTATCAGAGCAGTTCGTCCTAGGATTTGTCTACGAGCCATGTCCAGTAGAGTCTTGTTTATAGGTGTGAAGCGCGCCACACTTATAAACAAGAGACTACGAGGCATTCAGGATGGTTACCCTTCTTTGTATCTTAAATTGTGCTATAGAGCTGAGTCATAGGGCGTAAATCCTCAATCGTGACTTCTGTTGTTTTATAGGTTGACGATTACTCCTTCAGAAGGGATATGATTGGTTAAAAAATGTAAAGGAGCAATGTATGTCACTCAATGAGCTAGCTATTGATGAGGGCTTCCTAATTGTATAGAGTATATTGGCAGGGATAGTATACAGAGATACGAGGTCCATATAGGTGCATTTGTTTCCATTACCAAATGAGGTTCAGACAGAGACGTCATGGCCTTCAGGTATGTATATATTACTAGTTACTATCATTGGGGCTATTGTTATTACTGATTGCTGTAACCCTGTGCGGCATTGTGCTGTTGGTTTACCGCAAGACAGGTTGGTAGTATTGCAGTTACAGAGAAAGCTCTGCCGAAATTTTCATGAGATCCCTGAGAGTTTAACATTCGAGGACGAATGTTTTTAAAAGGGGGGAGAATATTACACCCCGTACTTCCAGTTGAACGTTCGCTAAGTTAAAGTACAAGTACGTGGAATGATGATCAAAATGAGCCGTCTTTTGGGTTTAAGGAATGATATAATTATTAGGTATACTTATGGATAAAGTGATATATGAGGAGTACCGGGAAGTCTCACGACCAAATAGAGTTGAAGAAATTAGCTATTGAGACCTTGGATTTAAAGCAAAGAAAAATCCTAAAATGAAGTTCGACGAGTCTAGTTTCCAACGCAAAAAACCGCTCGTCGATACAACATCGGAGTAGAGAATTATGAATGTTACAAGTTAGGCTGATAGAGCAGAAACACATGCTACAGTAAATGACGTGCTACAGTAGTCGCGCTGCTACAGTACTGCTACAGTGCCGACCGACTTTGGGACCTTATAAAAGGGGTTTTACCCCTCATTTTCATCCAAAAAAATACCTCTCAAAATATCCCAAACTTTCTAGAGAGTTCTCCCAACCTTTCCTCCACAAACTTTTAACACGAATTAAGTATAATCTCCGGATTTAAATTTGGACAACGTGTAGTTGCGATTGTACTAACGAATGGCGGTGAGTCTTAGAATTCAAGGCAAATATTGGAGATATCGTGGTACTAGCTAGAATAAGGTATGAATCTCTCCTTATTGATATGGATATAAGTTTACTTACGGAAGTACAATTGTTGAATAATTGTAGAGTGGATTTGTTGGTGGAAAAATTAGACAAATGTCCTGTGGGATATTTTATGGAATATATTGGTATTGATAATATTGTGGTTGATGTTGTTATTGTTGTTATTGTTTTTGGTTACTGGATTATGATTTCGGGGTAAGCATATAAACAGGGGAGATGCTGCCCGAATTTCGGCAGATTCAAAAAGGGGTTTCATTTAAATGCTTGAGACAAGTGTGTGGCAATGAGTCTAATGATAGTATGAATGATTCATATGTAGACATACTAACTTGAGAGAATAAACGTTAGTAGACTAAGAAGACCAAAAGGTATGTAAGGCTAAACCCTTTCTTCTGAAAGGCATGATTCCTTGTTATAAACCTTACTACATCCATAATATCATTGCTTCCACAAATGCTAGAAGCCTATGAATCTCATGATCCTTATGATATTTATTGAACTTATTCATGACCTTTGAAATTATTCATTGTGATTGATCTCACCTTATGATACTTGTTCCTTCAAGGTGAGATATAGCGATGGCGATAGTTCCATAATAATAATAATAATCCCACGGGTTTAGGAAGGTATCTTAAGGAATGTTTTGTGGGACATGAATAGAGTACTAGCGAAGGATCCCTAATGAGGTGTTTGATTCTAGAAGAGAGACTTATGATGTATCTCAGGATTTGGCTAATGTTTAGATAAGCGGGAAGAAGTCTTAAGGGCCTAGAAATATGCTTATGAGTTTTATATGACAATATAAGTGTTGACGGGTAAATGATGGTCACGAAAAGAGCTTAGAAGTGAATAGATAAGGAATGAGTACTAGAATTATATATGGGATTCTATATGAGAGATTGGATCGGGCTGCACGTTCCGCAACACATGTATCTATATGTTCTGGCCCAGAGATGTGTTACCAGTCTTATGTGATTATGTGGACATTAGCGAATAAGTGGCGTCCATGAGAAGTGCATAGAGGTTACTCGTAAAGGTTTGATCATGATGTTGATTATAGTTACCACTGGTCTACGACCAGTCGGGCAGATGTTACCATCGGGCTAAGTCCGGTTGGGCAGGTATGTATTTACCACTGGCCTACGACCAGTTGGGTAGTTATGTATTTACCACTGCCTACGACCAGTTGGGCAGTTATGCATTTACTACTGGCCTACAACCAGTTGGGCAGTTACATATTTATGACCATTCTACGACTGGTTGGGCTGTTATTACCACTGAGTTACGACCGGTTCGACAAATATATATATTTACCACTGGACTGCAGCTAGTCGGGCAGTTACCGTTGATCAGTCGGGCAGTTGCGCTCTACCGTCGGGCCATAATCGGACGGGCAATTTCCACTGATCAGTTGGGCAGTTAATACAGGATGATTAGTAAGATAGAGACACAAAACTATACCTAGATATAGTTAAGCATGCGAGAGTGTAGAGAAACATGTATCATATATAGATCGGGTTGCACGCCGCAACACATGTTCGGATAACGTTTGATGATAAGTTAACCAGGGTGATGGTAGGGTATACAGACCTAGTAAATACTGCAAGAAGATGAAGAGGTATGTATACATATGTTAGATTTCCATCGATAGTTCAGAAATGCCAGGTTGATTCTTATTCTTCTCATCTTTAGTATATTGCTATTTTGTTGCACTTTCTGCTTTGCATACTAAGTACATTGTTCGTACTGACGTCCCTTTGCCGGTGGTGCTGCGTTTCATGCCCGCAGGTCTTGAGATACAGCTTGGCGGATCTTTCGGTGAGGATACCAGCTCAGCAGGCTAAGTCGTGGCACTCCACTTGCTTCGTAGTTACCCTATGAGTCAGCATGGCTGCATATGCATTTGCATAGGTATGGTGTGGCCCTGTTCCGGCCACTTTATTTCATGTACTCCTGTAGAGTCTTTTAGACAGATATGCACAGTTAGATGTTTTATAATCATCTCGATTTATACTATGTTGTATCATTATTATGGATAGCCTTGCCGGCATATGCACTCGAGATTAGTTTGAAGACGTAAGTATTGTATCTCTTGGGCTTGTGCCCCTATGGTTTATGGTACTTGGTCTTATGTTGCCTTTCGAGATACAGAAAACGTGAGTTACAGTTTGGTTCGCTCGGTTCCCGTAGGGTGCCGAGTGCCAGTCACCGCCTTACCAAGGTTGGGGTGTGACAATATAGACACCATGGTGGGGGTGAAGAGGTCGATAGAGGAGCAGCTTGGGACCCTAGGCAAGGGCGGTGATCTTGCACAGTCCAGTGGGACTGGTACGTCAAACCCCCTTCTGGAGACATTGAGTAGGCCGCCTGACCTCACACCACCATTGGACACGATCCCTACCGTCTAGATCCTCTTCCTGATGCTGCTCGTCCGGACGCTTAAAGCGTCCCAGGAAGCTCCTTACCTGCTTATTTTGTGTATTAGATGCAGTAAAACCTTCACTTTTTCGCCATTTCATGCATGCATAATTATTTATTTTTCTCCTAGAATAAATACTTTCTAGTCTGAAATCTTTATTTCTTTTCTCCTAGGAAAATATTTCCTAGTCTGAGATTGTTATTTTTATTTTCGCTTAGGATAAACACTTCCTAGTTTGAGAACGTTATTTTTATTTTCTCCTAGGATAAACACTTCCTAGTCTGAGACCGCAAGTTACTTTTTCTCCTAGGATAAACACTTCCTAGTCTTAGACCATTATTTTTATTTTCTCCTAGGATAAACACTTCCTAGCCTGAGACCGTAATTTTATTTTTTTCCTAGAATAAACACTTCCTAGTCTGAGACTGTAATTTTATTTTCTCCTAGGATAAACACTTTCTAGTTTGAGATCGTAATTTGTATATACAATCACGAAATATAGAAGCAGTAAATAAGCGGCAAAGAGCACATTAGGCCAGCGAACATAATATATCCAAGAAATAAAATACCAAATACAAGTTAATATACAAAAGCTGGAATTCTGGTTATCCCCAGCGGAGTCGCTAGAGATGTCACACCCCTTTTCGCGCCCCCGAAGGACACGGGTTTTATTATTAAAGGGGTTTTCCAATTGAAGTGACAATTTTGAGAAGGGATTATTTTATTTGTAGAGTCACCACTTGAAATTGAGTTTTGGTGTTCGAAGTCACATTATTGAATCCCTAATCAGAAGGAAATGACTCTTTATTTTTGGTATGCGAAAATAAAAGTCAAAGTAAGGAATTCTGTTGACTGGGAAGAAGGTCGTAGGCATTCCTCAAGTCCCGTGTTTCTAGCACAGTCGCTTTTATCGACTTATACTCGGTTGTAATTAATTCTCGGATAAAAGTATTCTAATTGTTTAAACATAGGGGCCTGTATGCACGCAAGGTCTTCCATTAATTATATATTATTAGAGTGTCAAGGAGCGGAATGGCCCACATGAATTTTCGTTAATTATATCCATTTAACCAACAAACTGGTCTGTCCATATGGTCAACACAATTATTATTAGAGGGTCAAGGAACGGGATGACCCACCTGACTTTTCTTTAATTATATGCATTTAACTAAGGAACAGGTCTGTCCAGATGGTCGACACAATTATTATTAGAGGGTCAAGGAGTGGGATGGCCCACATGACTTTTCTTTAATTATGCATTTAACCAAGGAACGGGTCTGTCCACATGGTTAACACAATTATTATTTAGATGGGCAAGGAGCGGGATATCCCACATTACTCTTTTTTTTAATTATCTGCATTTAAACAAGGAACGGGTCTATCCACATGATTAACACAATTATTATTAGACGGTCAAGGAGCGAGATGACCCACATGACTTTGCTTTTAATTTATTTAATATTGATCAAGGATTTGTAACCGAACACATGGTTAATATTTTGAGCGCACTTATACTTTGTCTAACACTCAATATTCAACAAAATGTGACAATAAAATGATACAAAACGTTCAATATAATATTACATAATTTTTGGGGAGCAGAGTATGTGTTATTATATGAATAAATGAATGGGCATGAATCATTAGATGAGAATTAAAATAACAATAAAGAAAAACATGACACAAAACCATTTCTTTAAACTTAAAGTCCAGCAACTCTTCGGTCCAAATTAATTGAAAAGGGATCATATCATTTTTACTCATGTTAAACCCATATACTACTTAATATTTTGCCAATTTATATTATAAATTTGAAGTTATGTTCGTACAGTAATCTGTATAAGTTTAAATAAAGTTTCAACACAATCTGTAAAACACTTAGTAAAAAGAGATTACACAGTATAAAATACTTAACAGTAAAAATACTTAAAACCAGTAAAGTACAAAAACTGAAAAAATGAACAGAAACAGTGTTGGAAAAATAAAGATAATTTTCATAATATAATCGAACCCACTTAGTTCAAAGTGAGTCCTTAAGGAAATTATTCCCCTCATAGTACTCGAGGTTGATGGAATATCCCCTCCCAGGATAGAGCGTTTATTTTACCAGAATAGTAGTACTCCAAATTCTGGTAGCGGCGAACCACTCAACGGCAGTGTATCACACAAAATAAAACAAGAGATTTTTGGAGAGAAACGTTTATTTTGTTCCAGAAAAAAAAATTCGTTCTGAATTCTGGGACAAAACAGGAATTTATAGCAGTTGGAGGTACTGATTCTGAATGTTTGCAACCATTCAGATCAGTCACCAGGTTTTTGGAGGGAAATTCGAAAATATCCGGGAAGGAGAAAAACGGACCGGGTCGGTCACAAGTCGCGGGTCAGGGTCGATCCGCATTGGATTAATTAATTAATTAATTAATTAAAGAAAAGTTTGTCCAAAAAGATAATCAATCAATCTTTGACAAATCCAAATCCAAATCTAAATCCAAATCCAAAGCCAAAGCCAAATCCAAAGCCGAGCCGAGCGAGCGGCGACAATGACGCGAGGGGTCCTTGCCCCCTCAACCCTTTTAACGACTAGAGAAGGTGTAATGTAATATATACAACTCTCTTTTCCACTCTTTTTCCTATGTGGGACAAATGCTTTGACCAAAGCAAAAGGGACCTTTTACATTCCCTTCACTTTTCATCCCATCATTTCCCATTCACCAATATCAAAAACCCAACAATCCCCCACATGAATGGGGAATGGCCATAAAATAAAAGAATGCGCGGACAAGTGTGATATACAAGCGAAGATTGACTGCATCTGGATAAGTAGGTTTCCTTTTGAACTTTCCGTAGTGAACTTATATCGGATATACTCGATCAATCGGTAGATTTGATATCTTTGAACCGTCGAAATTTGTTGTATACCTAGGCAACATAAGTCACACAATCAACCCTCAACCGTTTATGGTTCTCACGGTTGTGTTCGTTTCAGCCATGAACACCGCCTGGTTTCATAAGTGCATAGAGAATGGGCCTTCACTGTCATTCCCCTTTAATGCGGCTTACACTTAACACTCACATAGGTGATTTCTAAACATGTGGTCCTATAGCCACATTATCTGGTCATACACTGCAGATTTAGATAATCATTAAAAATCTTAATGCTTTATTAACTCTTTAACAAGCCATAAAGTTTTATCCTTGTTTCTGAACATTGTCTTCATCCGAGAATGGGTTGAGTTATTTTACAATGTTGAACCGTCAGTCACAACTTTGTTTGATCTCCTTGAACCTAGCTCTTAGGATCTCCAGTCTGCTAGGTGGAGTTACTGCCATGATGACTTTTCCTCGGCATTAACCCCATTCCCATTGAAGATCTACTAACTCCCTCTGTAGATAAGCCTTTTGTAAGCGGATCCGCCACATTATCTTTTGACTTTACATAGTCAATATTGATAACGCCACTAGAGTGGAGTTGTCTAACGGTATTGTGTCTCCGTCGTATGTGATGAGATTTTCTGTTATACATTACGCTCCCTGCCCTACCTATTGCTGCTTGACTGTAATAATGTATACATATAGGAGCCAAAGGTTTGGGCCAGAATGGAATATCTTCTAAGAAATTCCGGAGCCATTCAGCTTCTTCACCGGCCTTGTCTAAAGCTATGAATTCAGATTCCATAGTGGAACGGGCGATGCAAGTCTGTTTGGTTGATTTCGAAGACACTGCTCCACTCCCAATTGTGAAAACATATCCACTCGTGGATTTAACTTCAGACGATCCAGTGATCCAATTTGCATCACTATATCCCTTAATCACTTCGGGATATTTATTATAATGCAAAGCATAGTCTTGAGTATATTTCAGATACCCCAAAACTCGTTTCATTGCCATCCAATGTGTGTGATTGGGATTACTTGTAAACCGACTTAGTTTGCTAATAACAGATGTTATATCTGGTCGTGTACAATTCATGATATACAACAGACTTCCCAACACTCTCGCATAGTCACCTTGTGATTTACTTTCACCTTTATTCTTTTGAAGTGCGTAACTCACATCAATTGGAGTTCTGGCAATCTTGAAATCCATGTACTTGAACTTGTCAAGTACTTTCTCTATGTAGTGAGACTGTGATAATGCTATACCTTGTGGAGTTCTATGAATTCTGATTCATAGGGTTACATCAACAACTCCTAAATCTTTCATGTCAAATTTGCTAGCCAGCATGCGCTTTGTAGCATTTATATCAGCCATATCTTTGCTCATTATCAGCATGTCATCAACATACAAACAAACAATGACTTCGTGGCCTGGAGTGGTTTTAATGTAAACACATTTATCACACTCATTGATTTTAAAGCCATTTGCCAACATGGTTTGGTCAAATTTAGCATGCCATTGTTTGGGTGCTTGTTTAAGTCCATAAAGCGACTTTACAAGTTTGCACACTTTCTTTTCTTTACCAGGAACCACAAAACCCTCGGGTTGTTCCATGTAAATTTCTTCCTCCAAATCACCATTTAAGAAAGCTGTTTTAACGTCCATTTGGTGAATTTCAAGACCATACACGACTGTCAGAGCCACTAACACCTGAATGGACGTTATTCTTGTTACAGGCGAGTATGTGTCAAAATAATCAAGACCTTCTTTTTGTCTATAACCTTTGACCACAAGCCTTGCCTAATATTTGTCAATAGTGCCATCAGCTTTCATTTTCCTTTTAAAAATCCATTTAGAACCTAAAGGTTTGTTTCCAGGAGGAAGATCAACCACTTCCCATGTGTGGTTATCTAAGATTGATTGAATCTCTCTATTGACTACCTCTTTCCAAAATGCTGAATCAGAAGATGACATCGCTGCTTTAAATGTTTAAGGCTCATTTTCAAGAAAGAATGTCACAAAATCTGGTCCAAAGGAAGTAGATGTTCTTTGACGTTTGATACGCCTTGGATCCTCTTCACTTGGTGTACTTTCCTTTGGTTCTTCCCACGGTCGTTTGGATCTTTCACTTGACGACTCACATTCAGTTTTATACGGATAAATGTTTTCAAAAAATTCAACACTATCTAATTCAATTACCGTATTAACATGAATTTCTGGGTTGTCCGATTTGTGAACCAAAAACCGACAAGCTTTGTTGTTTGTAGCATAGCCAATAAAAACACAATCCACAGTTTTTGGTCCGATTTTTACCCTTTTGGGCAAAGGAACTTGGACCTTTGCTAAACACCCCCACACTTTGAAATAATTCAAGTTGGGTTTTCTTTCTTTCCATAGTTCATACGGAATAGATTGTGTTTTGCTGTGGGGCACCCTGTTGAGTATTCGATTAGCTGTAAGGATAGCTTCCCCCCACAAGCTCTTCGGTAAACCGGAACTTATTAATAAAGTATTCATCATCTCCTTTAATGTTCGGTTTTTTCTTTCTGCAATTCCATTTGATTGTGGTGTGTAGGGGGCAGTAGTTTGATGCATAATCCCATATTCTAAACATATCTCTGCAACAGGAGATTCGTATTCCCCACCCCTATCACTTCTAATCATTTTAATCTTTTTATTCAATTGATTTTCGACTTCATTCTTATATTGCTTAAATGCTTCTATTGCTTCATCCTTACTATTTAGCAAATAAACATAACAATATCGAGTGCAATCGTCAAAAAAAGGTTACGAAATACTTTTTCCCACCGCGAGATGGTATTGACTTCATATCACAAATGTCAATGTGGATTAAGTCTAAAGGATTTGAATTCTTTTGAACAGACTTATACGAATGCTTAACAAACTTTGATTCAACACATATTTGACATTTAGATATATTACACTCAAATTTAGGCAATATTTCAAGATTAATCATTTTCTGTAAGGTTTTGTAGTTGACATGTCCTAAACGAACATGCCATAAATTATTTGACTCCAATAAATAAGAAGAAGCAGATTTTCCATTAATACTGTCAACAACCATTACATTAAGTTTGAAAAGGCCCTCGGTGAGGTAGCCCTTTCTTACAAACATGTCATTCTTACTAAGTACAAATTTTTCACTAACCAGCACACACTTAAACCCATTTTTCACGAGTAGTGCGGCTGAAACTAGGTTCTTCCTAATTGTTGGAACGTGCATGACGTTGTTGAGAGTCAGCACCTTTCCGGATGTCATCTTCAACCGAACCGTTCCATATCCTTCAACTTTGACTGTTGCAGTATTTCCCATGTTTAGCTCCTCTTCTGGTCCAGCGGGAGTGTAGGTTGCAAATGCTTCCTTAACGGCACACACATGTCGAGTGGCGCCAGAATTAAGCCACCACTCCTTTGGGTTACCAACCAGGTTGCAATCAGACAGCATTGCACACAGGTCATCAACATCTTACACCATGTTTGCCTGACCCTTATTTTTCTATTTGTCCTTCTTGGGGGCACGACAGTCGGGAGCTTTATGGCCTGCTTTACCACAATTATAACAGTTGCCTTTGAACCTTTTCTTGTTAGGAACCTTCTCCTTTCCAGAAGCCCTCTTCCTTTTCTTGTTCTTTTTCAGAGCAGCATCTTCAACGACATTTTCCCCTTCAATCGGTGAACTCTTACGGTACCTCTTCTCAGCGGTTTTGTTATCTTCCTCGATCTTGAGATGAATCAAAATATCCTCCAACTTCATTTCCTTTCTCTTGTGCTTAAGATAATTCTTGAAATCTTTCCTTAAGGGCGGCAACTTCTCAATCATTGCAGCCACTTGGAACGCTTCATTCACTACCACACCTTCAGCAATAAGGTCATAGAAGATAAGTTGAAGCTCTTGAACTTGGGTTCCAACGGTTTTTCCATCCACCATTTTGTAGTGTAGGAATTTGACAAGCAAGCATCTTCGGTTTTGTACTTCTTTTCAAGTGCACTCCATAGTTCTTTGGAGGCCTCTACTACACTGTGGACGTTGTACAAGTCATCTTCTAAGGCACTCAGAATGTAGCCTTTGCACAAAAAATCAGCCTGTTTCCAAGCCTCAGTAACTATGAACTTTTGGTTGTCAGGCATGTCGGCGGCAGGCACGGGAGGGTCCTCACTGGTGAACTTTTGCATACCAAGGGTGGTAAGCCAAAAGAACATTCTTTGCTGCCATCCTTTAAAGTTGGCACCGGTGAACTTCGTAGGTTTCTCAGCCGGTGGCACAGCGATACGGGTCGTAGGAGCAACCGCTGGTGCAATATTCGGAGAGGGAGTTCCAGTCGCAGAGGGAGTTCCAATCTCAATTGCCATTATTTCTTTGTCACTGTCAAATCGACAAACTATTTTAGTTAATAAAACCAGAATAGCAATTAAATCACAAACTTAAACGATGAAGATTTTATTTCTTCAAATCGCAGTATAATTATGAACTTTGGTATTCCAACGAAGTTTTTATATCTTCGAGTCAGAAACTAATATTCATATAGAGTAGAAAACTACACAAGTTTTAATCTCCTTAAACAGAATACAGATAGTAATTTCCTTAAGATTGTTCGTACAGTAATCTGTATAAGTTTAAATAAAGTTTCAACACAATCTGTAAAACACTTAGTAAAACAGATTACACAGTATAAATTACTCAACAGTAAAATACTTAAAACCAGTAAAGTACAGAAACTGAAAAAATGAACAGAAACAGTGTTGGACAAATAAAGATATTTTTCATAATATAATCGAGCCCACTTAGTTCAAAGTGTGTCCTTAAGAAAATTATTCCCCTCACAGTACTCAAGGTTGATGGAATATCCCCTCCCAGGATAGAACGATTATTTTACTAGAATAGTAGTACTCCAAATTCTGGTAGCGGCGAACCACTCAACGGCAGTGTATCACACAAAATAAGACAAGAGAGTTTTGGAGAGAAAGGCTTATTTTGTTCCAGGAAAAAAAAAATCGTTCTGAATTCTGGAACAAAACAGGAATTTATAGCAGTTGGAGGTACTGATTCTGAATGTTTGCAACCATTCAGATTAGTCACCAAGTTTTTGGAGGGAAATTCGAAAATATCCGGGAAGGGGAAAAATGGACCGGGTCGGTCACAAGTCGCGAGTCAGGGTCGATCTGCATTGGATCGACCCTGACCTGCGACTGAAGCCGAAGCCGAGCCGAGCAACGACGGCGCGAGGGGTCCTTGCCCCCTCAACCCTTTTAGCGACTGGAGAAGGTGTAATGTAATATATACACCTCTCTTTTCCACTATTTTTCCTATGTGGAACAAATGCTTTAACCAAAACAAAAGGGACCTTTTACATTCCCTTCACTTTTCATCCCATCATTTTCCATTCACCAATATCAAAACCCAACAATACTTTCTAATCTACTTAACTATTAATAACGTTGATCTACGAACCAAAAGAAATACAAAACGTGCTAACATCTAGGGAAACAGTTAAGTGACCGAATAAGGAACCCAAAAGGTCACTATAAATTCATGATAATAAAATTTATGGTTTTTCTTACCAATCATAAAACAGAGATTAAACATCAGATTATACAAAACAATTTTCTCAAGACTCACTCTCATCTAGCAGTAAATTAGAATTCTACTTCTTAACAAGAGCGGTAAATTAAACATGCGTAAGTTAATCATCATTAACCAAGGAAAAAGTAACTTCTCCTTCAAGAACAAAGACCAACATAAAAAACACGTAAATATAATTCACATTAAATAAGAAGCAAGATCTGTAAAATCAGAGAATGAACAGAGTAAAAATGGACCTTTTGCATAAATGTGGAAACTCCAAAACAGACTTCATACAACAACCATGATCCTTCGGTCGGCAGAAAGACAAAACGCATGGACCGTAAACCTCGAAGGAGCTAACTCGCGATACTCGACTGGACCGTTTCGAACTCAAGGACAACCAAAGCTTTGAGACTGAGCCTACGGTGGTCTATTAATGAGCTTCATGGTTCCTATGGCGGTGTTTTGTGTGTAGTCTCTTATTGTGTAATGTTTTTTAGTGTAAGGTCTAGGATGATTGTGTGTGTCTAGTGTCTAGGTATTGTGTTACGGCTGCATTCGATGATGTGTATAGGTATTAGGATTTAGGAATTGTGGCTGATTGTTTTTATGTGTAGAGGTTTTTAGGATGATAGTATGGTTCTTTAATTGTTATAACCCGTGTTTTCACACGTTTGGAAAAATTCGATAAATAATGGATTCTTGAGATATGAGGTCAAATTTGATATTTTGTTGAACATAAGAGTTATGCATGAAAGAATAGAGTCATGAAAGTATGGGACAAGGCTAAGGGTAATTTTGGAATTTTGGAAATTAGTTTCGGGAATTACAAAATGTGATTTACAAGTTATTGGGCTCAACAAAAATTGAAATAAAATGAGGCCCAATGAGTAAAGGGTGGCCTGCCAAGCCTTTGATTTTGGCCCAAATCCATCTAGTTGATCATGTGCTAGTCATGTGATCAACTAGTATATGTTAGGATAATTATCAAGACAAGTCAAGAAACAAGATAAGCAAGAACAAAAATAGAAGAAGAGCAAGGAGGGTTCTCGGGTTTGCTAGGGAAAAATAGCCACCAAAAATATTGTTCTAAAAATTTATTTCTTGTTGATTTCCTACTAAGTCAAGGTTCCTTTGTAACTTGGTATAGTTGGTTTGGAGTGGGAAGCATTAGAATCACCAAAGTGATCATATCTCCAAGTGAAGAAGACTTGAAGAAAAGGTAAGAATTTCTACCTTTTTATTGTGTTGTTGAGTTTTGTTTGTGTTGTAGTATATAGAAATGTGTTGATTGTATGGAAAAATGGAAGTTTGCAAGGTGGGTGTGTGGTATGTACATGTAGCCGTGGGTATGGGTGTATTGTATACCTATAATGTGTTGAATCCATGTTATATTCTAGTTGTGATTGTGATGAAATGCATATTGGGATTGAAAGTTGAATGATTTAGTTAAAGTTGGCAAAGAGGGTTCTTGGCCGTGTGGTATGTTGGCTATGGAATGGAATTGATTAAGTTTGTTTAATGTGTTAGAGTGTTGTTGTGATGTTTGTATTGTAAATGAAGTTAGAATGACATAATTTGTATCGAAATGGAATATTGAAGCTTATGTCGTTTTAGTACGATTTTACGACATTATGAAAATGAAGTTATTAGGTTGCTAATTATGACAAGTATTGATGAACTTGGAAGAAGGAAACATGTTATGAATACGTATGCCAAAGATTAGGAGTTTTGGATAAATTATGACTTTGGCGGAAAGTTTGTATATTATGTATATCGTGTGTATAATTTGAGGAAAACGATATGAAATGCTTCTAAACTATGTTGTGGTGATCTAGATTGATAATTAATGTGAAATCGTTGAGATTAGTTTGAAAGTTAAGATTAAAGTAAAGGTTATGGCATTATGTCGGCAAGTAGAACTAGTTGTGCCATATTGTGTTTCTAGTGTTTGTTGTTGATGTTGATGTTGTTGTTTGGGTTGTTGTTGATGATTGTGAGCCGAGTTGAATTCTCGGGGGTGCTATATGTATAGGGGAAGTGCTGCTGAAATTTCGGTAGACAAATATAAGATGAATTGAATTCGTAGCATCCATAGCTTACAATTGGTAAATGTGACCATTTGCAGATTTTCGACCAAACGGAGAGTGAGCTTGGATAGGCTTAAAAAGCTCCAAAGGTATGTAAAGCTACCCCGATCCTTCTTTTGGCATGCCTAAGTGTATTAGGATCGAATTCGGGCCTCGAAAGACTTTCTGCCCCTCGGAATCCGCAAGTGAAAATACCACTTTTTCTTTCAGTAAGATTGAACGCTTTTGGTATGTTTTCTTGGAAATTATGCAAACCTTCTCTAAACTCCTTGGAAAGCTACAGAATGTCTGTAGAACCTTTATAGGTGATCCCATAAGCTTAAAGGGCATAATTTGGACCCATCTCCTTGCTTGTCCCGAGGTGGGCCCGCTACTCTCGGTTTTGCCCTTAATGTACTTAAGTCTTCTTTTCGAATAGTTCTTAAAAGAAACGTTTTGACTACTATTCTAATTACCTAACAAACAATGTTCTAAATACTCCATTGAGTCCAATAAATTATTTTGACACTCGGAACTATTTCAGGAAGGTTATACTTTTGAAATTTATTATGATATCCGAAATGCATCTATTATGATCCCGTCCAACTCCATTGGATTTGTTTGGCTTTGATACGCTTCACCGAGTCGTTGAAAACATTTATGATATTTTTAAATTGCATTAGTCTCTCACTACTCCATTCGTGGATGCCCCAATGTTTCCCATACTGAGCCCGGGCCAGGATATGTTGTCAAGCGTGATCCTTTGCATTGTTCGCCGTGCCTCGATGTGAGGGGGCAGGTATACGCGTACATGGGTTTGTGGAGTATGCTGTGCCATGTACGCTTGTTCTGATATGATTTATTATGGCCATCTGATATGACATATTATGTTACGGGGTTATGCCCCTATTCTGATTCTTCTGTGTTGTGGCACCAGCGTCGGGAGGGTGGCCACGTTCTGTCTGCCGAGTCCCTTGGCAGGGGCCGGATTTGATATGACATATGTTTCTGTACACACTCTGCATGTTTTGGAAATAAGTATTTGATACTTTCGATTTTCTACTCACTTTTCTGTACGTTCTGTACCAGTTATGATTTTGTTTCTGTAATCTAGGCTTTGCATATTCAGTACATATTTCGTACTGACCCCCTTTCTTCGGGGGCTGCGTTTTCATGCCGCGCAGGTACCGACGACAGGTTTGCTGATCCGTCCGCTTAGGATCTTATTCTGCTATTTTGGAGCGCTCTTTTATTCAGAGCCATCTCTTGGTATAGTCTGTCACCTCTATATATGTATATTCTCGTTCATGGGTACGGCGGGGCCCTGTCCCGTCATATGATAATGTCGGTCTAGTTAGAGGTCTGTGGACATGTTTGTGGGTTGGGATCTTTCTGTACAGCTGTGTGTATATGTTGTGTTTGGGCGATTCCTTTCGCTGCGGCGGCCGGTCCGCATATATTTAAATGTTGCTCTGTTGGCCCTGTGTGGCCTTTGTTGGTATTTTCTGCGTGCAGGGTATGTGGGATAGTCCGTAAAACAAAGGAAACTCTGCCGAACTTTATTTTGGAAATTATTTAATTTGGAAATAAAGCCTTGTCGGCTTCTGCTATATACTAGAATATGTTTGAGTGCCCAGATCAGGCACTAGTCACGGCCTACGGGGTTGGGTCGTGACAAAAGTGGTATCAGAGCGGTTCGTCCTCGGAATGTCTACAGACCGTGTCTAGTAGAGTCTTGTTTATCGGTGTGTTGTGCACCACACCTATAAACAGGAGGCTACAGGGAATTTAGGATACTACCCTTCTTTCTGTCTTAGATCGTGCGATAGAGCTGTGTTATCAGGATGATTCCTCCCTAACAAATTGTTACATTTGCAGTTATGCCTCCAAAAAAGGCGACAGCGGCCCAAAAGGCCAAGGCAGCAGCTGTGGGAGAGACTAGTCAGGCCCAGCGGTTTACTAGGGCCCATGCTCATATTGCTCCTGATATTTTGCCCCCGGCAGAGGGCTCTTCCACACCGCCACACGTAGAGGATATTGGACCAGCAGCAGCTGCAGGTCGAGGGGCGGCTCCACCTCCAGCTCCGGAGATTCCAGTACCTGAGCCTCCAGCTCCACGGCCAGGGACTGAGGATCAGACTATGAGAGAGGCAGTCCAGCTATTGACCAGACTTGTGGCGGGACAGGTTCAGGGGCACGGATTGGGAGGTGACCGAGCATATAGGCGCGACAGTTCGAGAGCTCGTGAGTTCTTGACTTGTGGCCCTCCAGAGTTCTTCGGGACAAAGCCCGAGGAGGATCCCGAGGAGTTTATCAGGAAGATGCGGCGCACCTTACATTTTATTAATGCTTCCGCGACAGAGTCAGTCACATTGGCTTCGTACCGGTTGTATGATGTAGCGGCAAATTGGTACGAGTCATTGGAGTTATCTAGGGGTGACGGCGCTCCCCCAGCAGTTTGGGATGATTTTTCTCAGGCTTTTCTTAGCCATTTTCTGCCCCCGGAGCTACGGCGGGCCAAGGCTGACAGATTCTTATTGCTGAGACAGAGAGGTCGCAGTGTTCGAGAGTACAGTATGGAGTTCGACTCATTTGCCCGATACGCACCTGCTGTGGTAGCTACTATGGCTGACAGGATGCACAGGTACATTATGGGGCTGGACCGTTATTTTGTCGACAACTGTTTGGTATTGGCTGCTCAGCCCGGCATGGATATTGCCCGGATTCAGGCCCACGCCCAGGGCATGGAGTACCGGCATAGGGAGCGTCAGCCTGATAGGAGCCAGGATCGGAGACAGCCCAAGAGGGGCAGATCATCTGGGTATTCTGGAGATCTTCGGGGCAGACAGCCTCAGCAGCCGTAGCAGCCTAGCAGACATCTATCCCAGCCGGCACAGAGCGCACCTCCACAGCCTACAGGTCACAGATTTGATAGCCCAGGGTATTCAGGAGCAGGTCAGAGCTCCAGGGCTTCAGGTTCACGGACAGACAGGGGTTCTGGTCAGACGAGGCCACCTAGGCCTCAGTGTTCTTATTGTGGCAGATACCATCCTGGGGAGTGCTACAGAGCCACCGGTGCATGTTTTTCTTGTGGCCGTCAGGGCCATTCAGTGAGAGATTGCCCGTATAAGGGTAGTTCGGGTGGTGCAGCGCAGCCTACCGGATCAGCCGCCGGGTCTTCATCTTCATCAGTGGCTATGTGCCCTACGGGGCCGGGTACTTCAGCACCAGCGGGTCGCGGCAGAGGCCGTGGTGGAGCTTCTAGTACTAGCGGTCCTTCGAACCGCATTTATGCTCTGTCCAGCCGCCAGGATCAGGAGGCATCGCCTAATGTCGTTACAGGTACATTATTGGTTTTCTCTCGGTCTGTGTATGCATTGATTGATCCAGGTTCGACTTTATCATATATTTCGCCTCTGGTTGCTAGTAAAATTGGTATAACGTCTGAACCTATAGAGCCGTTTGAGGTAGCCACACCGATTGGGGACTTTATTGTAGCAAAACAGGTATATAAAGACTGTTCTGTAATTGTATGTGGCCGTGACACTAAGGCAGATCTGGTGGAGTTAGATATGATCGAGTTCGATGTTATTATGGGAATGGACTGGCTAGCCTCCTGTTATGCTAATGTTGACTGCCAAAATAAGGTAGTTCGTTTCCAGTTTCCTGGGGAGCCAGTTATAGAATGGGCAGGTAATACTGCATCGCCGAAAGGTATGTTTATTTCATACCTTAAGGCGAAGAAAATGATCAGAAAGGGTTATATTTATCATCTGGTTCGGGTACAAGACTTGACAGCAGAAACGCCGACTCTTCAGTCAGTTCCCGTGGTTAATGAATTTCCAGATGTATTCCCAGATGAGCTTCCAGGCCTTCCTCCAGAGCGGGAGATAGATTTTACTATTGATTTGCATCCAGATACTCAGCCGTTATCTATTCCCCCGTACAGAATGGCACCAGCAGAATTGAAAGAACTGAAAGAGCAGTTGAAGGATCTGTTAGAAAAAGGCTTCATTAGACCCAGTACTTCGCCTTGGGGAGCCCCGGTATTATTTGTGCGTAAGAAAGATGGGTCGTTGCGTATGTGTATTGATTATCGACAGCTGAATAAGGTAACCATAAAGAATAAATACCCCCTCCCCAGAATTGACGATTTGTTTGATCAGTTGCAGGGCGCCAAGTATTTTTCGAAGATAGATCTTCGGTCTGGCTATCATCAGGTACGGGTACGGGAGGCCGATATTCCTAAGACAGCATTCCGGACCAGATATGGGCATTATGAATTCAGAGTTATGTCTTTTGGGCTGACTAATGCTCCTGCAGTATTTATTGAATTAATGAACCGGGTATTCAGGCCATTCTTGGATATGTTCGTAATTGTATTTATCGATGATATTCTGGTTTATTCTCGGTCCGAGGCAGAGCACGCAGATCATCTGAGAGCGGTATTGGGGGTACTTCGGCATCAGGAATTATATGCAAAATTTTCTAAATGTGAATTCTGGCTGGCTTCAGTGGCATTTCTGGGGCATATTATTGCAGCTGATGGTGTCCGGGTGGATACACAGAAGATTGAGGCCGTGAAAAATTGGCCCAGACCCACGACGCCCACAGAGGTACGTAGTTTCCTGGGGTTAGCTGGCTATTACAGAAGATTTGTGGAAACGTTTGCTTCGATTTCAGCGCCTTTGACAAGGCTGACTCAGAATGGAGCTAAGTTCCAGTGGTCTGACGCTTGTGAATGGAGCTTCCAGTTGCTGAAGGAGAAGCTGACTTCAGCCCCAGTTCTGACTCTTCCAGAGGGACCCGATGGATATGTTATTTATTGTGACGCTTCTGGCGTGGGATTGGGCTGTGTATTGATGCAGCACGGCAGAGTTATAGCTTATGCTTCTCGGCAATTGAAAAAGCATGAAAAGAATTATCCTACTCACGATCTGGAGCTTGCAGCGGTGATCCATGCCCTGAAGATATGGAGACATTATTTATATGGCGTTCATGTTGATATCTATACAGATCATAAGAGTCTCCAGTATATTTTCAAGCAGAAAGAGCTTAATTTGCGGCAGCGGAGGTGGCTGGAGCTCCTGAAGGACTATGATGTGGATATTCTGTATCAGCCGGGAAAGGCTAATGTTGTGGCAGATGCGCTTAGCCGAAAATCTATGGGCAGCTTGGCAGATTTACAGCCAGATAGGAGAGAGATAGTGCGTGACCTTCATCAGTTAGCTAATCTTGGGGTTCGTCTGGCCGAATCTGGAGGTACACGGATTTCTGTCCGAGGGGTTTCTGAATCATCTATTAAGGAAGATATCAAACGGCATCAATATGAAGATCCTGTTTTGGCACAATACAGAGACACAGCCTATGATAAGGAGAAGACTCCGTTCGAGTTCACTCCGGACGGGACTTTATTATTCAGGGGCAGGTTGTGTGTACCTGATATTGCAGGTCTTCGGCAGCAGGTTATGAGCGAGGCACATTATGCTCGCTATTCGGTCCATCCTAGGTCTACGAAGATGTACCATGATCTCCGATGCCTATACTGGTGGGATGGCATGAAACGGGATATCGCAGAATTCGTCGGCCAGTGTCCCAATTGTCAACAGGTCAAAATTGAACATCAGAAATCGGGTGGACTGTTGCAGGAAATGGAAATTCCGACGTGGAAGTGGGAGATCATTAATATGGACTTCATTACAGGGTTGCCTCTCACTCCACGGAAGTATGATTCCATCTGGGTTATTGTTGATAGGCTGACAAAATCAACCCATTTTCTCCCCGTCAGAATTACTTATTCAGCCGAGGATTATGCCAGGCTTTATATTAAAGAAATAGTAAAACTTCATGGAGTTCCTATATCTATTATCACTGACAGAGGTGCTCAGTTCACAGCGAACTTCTGGAGATCTTTTCAGGAAGGATTAGGGACTCAGCTGTGCCTGAGCACAGCTTTCCATCCTCAGAGTGACGGGCAGGCCGAGCGCACTATCCAGACGCTTGAAGATATATTGCGGGCCTGCGTTATTGATTTCAGAGGTAGCTGGGAGGATCACTTGCCATTGATTGAATTTTCTTATAATAACAGCTACCATTCCAGCATCCAGATGGCTCCGTACGAGGCTTTATATGGTAGGAAATGCAGGTCACCTATTGGCTGGTTTGATATTGGCGAGACAGAATTAATCGGCCCAGATATGATCCAGCAGGCAGTTGATAAGGTGAAACTTATCCGGGAGCGACTATTGGCAGCCCAGAGTCGACAGAAATCATACGCTGATAAACGGCGTCGTCCTTTGGAATTCCAGGTTGGTGATTGGGTATTTCTAAAGGTATCGCCTATGAAAGGCGTAATGCGGTTCGGCAGAAAGGGTAAGCTTAGTCCGCGTTATATTGGGCCTTATTAGATTATTAGAAAAATTGGAAATGTCGCCTATGAGTTAGATCTGCCATCAGATTTGGAAGCGGTACATCCGGTATTCCATGTGTCTATGCTTCGCAAATGGATTGTTGATCCCTCCAGGATATTTCCTGCGGATGATATTCAGGTGACGGAGCAGTTATCTTACGAGGAGCAGCCCGTAGCCATTTTGGACCGCCAGGTAAGAAAGCTCCGGAACAAGGATGTAGCCTCTGTTAAGGTGCTGTGGCGGAATAATAATATGGAGGAAATGACCTGGGAGTCCGAGGAAGAAATGAAGAAGAAATATCCTCATCTGTTCCCTGTGTCCACAGGTAACCTTAAACCCCTGCTTAATTTCATTTCAATGCCAATCGTATGTCATATGTGTTGTTTGTAACCATGAACTCCCCCAAAGTGTTTTCAAACCCTATAAGATTAATTTTACATTCGAGGACGAATGTTCTAAAGGGGGGGAGGATGTTATAACCCGTGTTTTCACACGTTTGGAAAAATTCGATAAATAATGGATTCTTGAGATATGAGGTCAAATTTGATATTTTGTTGAACATAAGAGTTATGCATGAAAGAATAGAGTCATGAAAGTATGGGACAAGGCTAAGGGTAATTTTGGAATTTTGGAAATTAGTTTCGGGAATTACAAAATGTGATTTACAAGTTATTGGGCTCAACAAAAATTGAAATAAAATGAGGCCCAAAGAGTAAAGGGTGGCCGGCCAAGCCTTTGATTTTGGCCCAAATCCATCTAGTTGATCATGTGCTAGTCATGTGATCAACTAGTATATGTTAGGATAATTATCAAGACAAGTCAAGAAACAAGATAAGCAAGAACAAAAATAGAAGAAGAGCAAGGAGGGTTCTCGGGTTTGCTAGGGAAAAATAGCCACCAAAAATATTGTTCTAAAAATTTATTTCTTGTTGATTTCCTACTAAGTCAAGGTTCCTTTGTAACTTGGTATAGTTGGTTTGGAGTGGGAAGCATTAGAATCACCAAAGTGATCATATCTCCAAGTGAAGAAGACTTGAAGAAAAGGTAAGAATTTCTACCTTTTTATTGTGTTGTTGAGTTTTGTTTGTGTTGTAGTATATAGAAATGTGTTGATTGCATGGAAAAATGGAAGTTTGCAAGGTGGGTGTGTGGTATGTACATGTAGCCGTGGGTATGGGTGTATTGTATACCTATAATGTGTTGAATCCATGTTATATTCTAGTTGTGATTGTGATGAAATGCATATTGGGATTGAAAGTTGAATGATTTAGTTGAAGTTGGCAAAGAGGGTTCTTGGCCGTGTGGTATGTTGGCTATGGAATGGAATTGATTAAGTTTGTTTAATGTGTTAGAGTGTTGTTGTGATGTTTGTATTGTAAATGAAGTTAGAATGACATAATTTGTATCGAAATGGAATATTGAAGCTTATGTCGTTTTAGTACGATTTTACGACATTATGAAAATGAAGTTATTAGGTTGCTAATTATGACAAGTATTGATGAACTTGGAAGAAGGAAACATGTTATGAATACGTATGCCAAAGATTAGGAGTTTTGGATAAATTATGACTTTGGCGGAAAGTTTGTATATTATGTATATCGTGTGTATAATTTGAGGAAAACGATATGAAATGCTTCTAAACTATGTTGTGGTGATCTAGATTGATAATGAATGTGAAATCGTTGAGCTTAGTTTGAAAGTTAAGATTAAAGTAAAGGTTATGGCATTATGTCGGCAAGTAGAACTAGTTGTGCCATATTGTGGAGTATGCTGTGCCATGTACGCTTGTTCTGATATAATTTATTATGGCCATCTGATATGACATATTATGTTACGGGGTTATGCCCCTATTCTGATTCTTCTGTGTTGTGGCACCAGCGTCGGGAGGGTGGCCACGTTCTGTCTGCCGTGTCCCTTGGCAGGGGCCGGATTTGATAAGACATATGTTTCTGTACACACTCTGCATGTTTTGGAAATATGTATTTGATACTTTGGATTTTCTACTCACTTTTCTGTACGTTCTGTACCAGTTATGATTTTGTTTCTGTAATCCATGCTTTACATATTCAGTACATATTTCGTACTGACCCCCTTTCTTCGGGGGCTGTGTTTTCATGCCGCGCAGGTACCGACGACAGGTTTGCTGATCCGTCCGCTTAGGATCTTATTCTGCTATTTTGGAGCGCTCTTTTATTCAGAGCCATCTTTTGGTATAGTCTATCACCTCTATATATGTATATTCTCGTTCATGGGTACGGCGGGGCCCTTTCCCGTCATATGATTCTGTCGGTCTAGTTAGAGGTATGTGGACATGTTTGTGGGTTGGGATCTTTCTGTACAGTTGTGTGTATATGTTGTGTTTGGGCGATTCCTTTCGCCGCGGCGGCCGGTCCGCATATATTTAAATGGTTCTCTGTTGGCCCTGTGTGGCCTTTGTTGGTATTTTCTGCGTGCAGGGTATGTGGGATAGTCCGTAAAACAAAGGAAACTCTGCCGAAATTTATTTTGGAAATTATTTAATTTGGAAATAAAGCCTTGTCGGCTTCTGCTATATACTAGAATATGTTTGAGTGCCCAAATCGGGCACTAGTCACGGCCTACGGGGTTGGGTCGTGACATTAATGGTTTCCATTTTCGGTAAGTGGCAGCTGATTCTTGATGACGATAGGCCCTAGGGTCCATTAGGTTTCTATCTTTAACTATTTATAGTGTGTCTAAGTGTAGGGTTTTGAGTGTGCTCATTATTTTCCTTTTTTCCAAAATGCCCATGTGTAAAAAAAAAATATCTTGGGAAGAAAGAATGAAATATTCCTTCCCAAAATGAAATGTGCTTATTGTGTGGAAGAGTGAAATTTAGCCAATGGGCAATACACTATTGGTTCTATTTTTTATTTTTAAGTGATAAAACTACTACTCCTAATTTAAAAAGCAAGATTAAAAATAATCAGTTACTCGATACTCGTTTATTACAATCTTTAACTTAGAAATTAACTAAAATAGATAAAACATAAATTTTGGTAAATTTTCTTTATTTTGTTGCAAATTAAAACAAACTTATATTCCAAAAATGAGACACTTTTTGCGGTTTTCAAATTCTCTAATAAAAACCTACTAAAAAAATAAATAAAAGACAAAAATGTCAAAGTCTAGACTAAAAAGGAAAATTAGTCAATAAGACAGTGAAAACGTCCCGGGAGGGTCAAAAATCACGTGTCTACAGATGCATATGGGGACATTGCATATATTTTTGTTGGGGGTGGGGTAGCTCATGGTTTTGTCATTATGGGGTTTTGAAAATCAGGATTGTATAGCTTTTGTTTTGGGTATTGCAAAATAAAGCAACTTCACTTGTATAGTGATGGTTTGATCAGTTTTATAGCATATATATGTTCATTTGGAGTGATAATATACCCCTAAAAAAAGTTTGTGTTTTTATTGTGCATAAGTATTTAAAGGATAATAGCATACCTGACATGATTCGCTTGGTGAAATATTATTTGCTGACAAGTATCTCTTTGCCGCGAAGGCCCGGTTGAGAAGTAATTAGAAAATAGTGTAGTAATCCATGTGCTATGTGTGTGAGGTTTTATCATTCTAGTCTTATACATAATTGTGATCTAGAACTTGCCCGGAAAGTGTCTGAAGGCGAAATCCTAAACTACACCTTGTTTGAAAGAGGATATTAGGCTTTCCTTGGATCGTCACTAAACCTTAAATTGCCTACCCATTGCATGTTCTTCCCTAGTCAACCTTTTAATCTTAGCTCCTTTTCTTTCGGTAACAACCATATCACAAGCCCTACCCTTTTGTTCACATTGACTCGTCATTTGACACCGAATCTCCCTAAGTGATTCGGAAAAGCAAACGTTGGCCAAAATGCCTAAGTTGGGGGTGGCAGTGGGAAATTGGTGAAGTGTAAGTGATTAAGAGGTGACAAGGCTAAAAAAAGAGCTTTAATTAAATCAGCATGTTTATTTGTAAATAATAGTTGTCTTTTTTGTAAATAATGGTTATGACTGATGGGTGGCATGAAAAGATAGAAAAATAAGCAATTTTGTGAAGGAAGCATTTTGGTATTGCTTAGGGAGGTCTCAAGTCACTCTTATCCAAAATCAATCCTACCTTGACCTTGAGCCTTCATTACTACCCGCAAGTCCTAATTGATTTTGAATGAGGTGTGTTTACATTAGTGGAGAAATACTTAAAGGGAAAGCTTATGGCATCATATTTGTGTACTTGTACATATTCTTGGAGTGTGAGTTGTTCTCTTCTCTTTCGTCTATTGTCCCATTCCTTGTTGTGAATATGTGTGTTTTGGGACTTTCTTTGGTCTTTTGTGAGGGCATGTGGATTACTAACCTTCATGAAAGAATTGCTTTTTGACGTAGCATTCGAGGCCATTTCCTTAAAGTGAATAGCACTGTGTCACCGAGTGAAGCGTTTGGTTAATGCTCAACCTTTGAGAGAATGTGCACTGTTTTGCAAAAAGAAGAATGAGGGGTAATCATATCTTGAATGCATGCTTGTAACTGATCACTATCACCATCGTAGCCAGTGTTATCTTTGAAATACTTGAACACGTGTCATGTGTTTTGGTTGTGTCTTAGATGCTTGAGGACAAGCAAAATTTTAAGTTGGGGCTGTTAATAAGCCATGAAATTACGGCACATTCGATGTTGATTCCTTAGGCTTTTGTGACTCTTCAAGCACTTTTGGTTTTACTTTTAGTATGTTTTTGTCATTTTGTAGGAAAATATATTCGGAAAGCGTAACAGAGCAAAATGAAGCAAAATAGGCCAAGGATACACCTTGCACAACATGCGAGCTGCATGTCACGTCTCTGGATCCACAAGTCCACCACATAGCATGACAGGCCACTGAAGAAGAGATGAAAGGTTGCTAAAATGTGAGCTCAACATGCAAACCGCATGTAAGACATGCGAAGGCACAAGTCAACCACACATTATGACAGGCCACTAAAAAATACAGAATGAAAGGTTGGGAAATTTTCGAGATCAACATGCGACTCATATGTTAAACTTGCAAGACAACAGTGTTAACGCAAACCTTGGTCGAAATCTGGGAAGCTTAATGTCAAGAGCATAACATGCGGCTGCTGAGCATGCTTCGCATCTTGCATGTTTGTCTTGCGACACAACATGCGAGATGCATGTTGCATCTGCAGGGTTATTTTTGTCTAAAGTTTATGCATGTTTTTAGTGGATATAAATACTCTCCTAGGGTTCTGAAATAGACATTCTGCACTTTTTATTGTCTTTTTGTGGAGGAAACGTTTATTATTGGTTGTTGGACCTTTAAAGGGGAATCTTCCTCTTTATTTTGTTGTCTTCTTCCATAAAACTTTGTAAGAATTATGACTACATTATTTACCTTTGTGTTTTAGTTAATGGAAATGAGTAGCTAAACCCATTAGCTAAGGCTGTGGGACCAAATGTGTTAGTTATGTGATTGGGTTTCATATTTATACCTCATATATATGTTAATGATGCATTCTATCAACTCTTCGTGCTTTAATGTCTCTTGATGGTTGCAAACATTATTTGTGCCTAAGTACTTTTAATTTGCTTGAGAAAGAAAGTGAAAGGAAAAGAGTTAGATAGCAAGGATTTGGGTCATTAAACCCATCTAATAGCTTGAGCTAGAGATAGGAAAGCTAACTTGTAGCATAATGGGTGTTTACATTCTCCACATTCTAAGGCTTGAGAAAGCTTAGTAATGATATTACGTGACCCATTGTTAATCGCATCTAGACATTTAAAGAGGTTGAATTGATACCCACTCACATTACTTTCCATTGGAACCACAACCTTAGTCCCTTCTACCAATAGTCTACATCTTATAACAACAACTCTTAGTCATTAATGAACAAACATCAAACCAATTACTATTAGTCGATCATTACACTTAGCAAGTATATTTCTTCATTGTATTCTCTGTGGGATTCGACCCCATCCTTATTGGGTTCTATGTTTGACAACAACAGCTTACTCCTAATATTAAAGGTGTAATTTGGGCATTTCAAAAGTAACATGAGATAAGAGTGAACCTATACATCTGCATGCCTCTTAAGGCGGAAGTCATGCATGCTTAGCTTTAAAAAAATATTATTCTACATATATATATAATATACTATACTCGCCATATAGGCTCGGTGTTATCCGTACCCGACCATGATAGGCTCGGTGTTATTCGTACCTAACTGCAGTGGTGTGCATAATCGGTTCCATATCCGGCCGACTATAGCGCGGCTCAATGTGAGAAAATGTATATATATATATATATATATATATATATATATATATGTAAAGCATGCATGAGAGCACAAATAAAAGCTATAAATCTATCGGAGTGACGTAAGGTCGTTAAACCTCTGATTATCATTATGGAACTATCATCATCATCATGTCTCACCTTGAAGGAACAATAACCATAATATGAGATCAACATCAATCAATAAAATCAATAATCATATGATAAAGCACAATAACCATGAGACAAATGTCAACAATATCATAAGAACATCAAGAACCATGAGCTTTTAGTATTTCTAGGAATAGGGACATTATGGATAACATTTGTGTAGATTTGAATCCATAAGATCATGCCATAAGAAAGAAAGGGACAGCCTTAACACACCTCAAGTCTTCCAAGCAATCCAACAATCGAGCTACTTAAACTACCAGGCCAATCCTATAATAAGGAATACATATATAAACTTAGATGGCGCTAGTATATCACATATATCGACGAATACTTGATTCTAAAGTAAAACGGGCATCATTTCCCCTTACTCTTCAATCACCTCAACATATACAACAACCCACAATAACAACAACAAGCTTATAAAAGTCCTTAAATACTTCTTTCACTACCCATACAAAGAATATACACCAAACAACCTAAAGTATACCAATATACAATAACAATATTTACTTCCTTTCTTCCCAATCAAGGAGTATAATATCATCAACACACCAACAACATTAAATACTATCCATATGCATGAAAATTAGCTCAACAATACAACCACAACATGCTCAAATAGTCCATAAACTCAACAACTACAACATAACACTTTATGACTTTCCCCATAACTATTTTCACTTTTTGAACTTGCTAAACCTTCAAATCAACTCAACATAAGAGATAAGATGAATAACATACCTTATAATTTGAAGAATTTCAATTCACACAACTTGTTTCAAGACCAAGCTCCCTGCAACCCGAAGTACAACCAAAAACAATCACTTTCTAGGAATTAGTTAAGGGTTTGGTGTTTGATCCTCTCCTGAAAAGGTTTAAGATGATTAGAGGTGATTAGAATGATTGGGAGAGCTTCGGGGGTCTATTAAGATCTATTTTTGGTGAAAAATGATGTCCCAAGGTCGTGGAAATCAATTTATAGGCCAAGTTCAACGACTTAAACTTTCTGGAATTTTCGGACAAAGTACAGGTAAAAAGTACAGGTCGTATTTCAAAGTACAGGCCGTACTTGGGAAGGTCAAAATCCAACTTTCTGGAAAATTTGGGTGAAGTGCGGCTAAAAAGTGCGTGATGCACTTCAAAGAATGGGCCGTACTTCTATCTCGTACTGCTCAGAATCGAGATCTGCCAGTTGCATTTGAAAGAAGACTCACTAAAATTGAATTTACATAGGTTATAGATTCCATAAATTTTCATATTCTAGGAAATATGCCTCTCTCAAGTTGGACCAAAAATTCTGCCAAGTTTTCTCAAATTTTTTACAAACATAATTTCTTCGATTCACTTGATCCCGAAACCTTTAGACCTTTGTTTATCACTTGATAGAAGTCCTCCTTAACCTTTTAAGGGTTCCATGAACTCCATGATTTACGTTAGTTTACTTACAACGCAAAATTTTTCTAGGTGTAACATCCTTACCCCTAGAAATATTCGTCCTCGAATGTTAAACTCTCAGAGATCTTATAGAAATTTTGGCAGAGCTTCCCCTGCAATTGTATCACTACCAACCTGTGACACAACAACCCAAAATATACGACGGCACACAGGGCCACAACAAGCAATAACAATAATGAACCCACACCACTAATGACAGTAACTAGCAACATATACTTACCTGAAGGCTATGATGTCCTAGTCTAAATCCCCTTTGGTAATGGAATCAAATGCGGATATCTAAATCTCCTTTAGAAAAAGCAATCACATATATCTGAATCTCTTATATTTCTCAACTTCTCAAGTTATTTCCTCTACGTTTACATTCCTTCATAGTATTTTACCAAGATTACATTTTTTATTCTCAATCCACAACCCTAGAACTTGGTGATCTGAGAGGGTAGTAGGAACTTCCTCATACGATAACTATTCTATAATCCAACTATCCTTAATTGGTACAACTGTGAGGGATTTCTTAATACATTTCCGGGGCATAGACGTGTAAAAGACGGGATATGCAGATTCTCGAATCTAAGGGTACATCTCATGGACCCTTCAGCTATCATGTTGTTAAGTATAAGATATCCAAGGTTAAACTTATCCCCCTTATTACATCCCATAAGTCTCGTCAAAATGAAATTCCAAACCTCTAAAAATATAATACTCTCCTATTCTTATAGAGCTTTATACAGACCATCTGGATATGCAAATTCAAGCCACACTAACTGGTCATCCCAACTTCCTTAAAGGTCTAGCATACATGTTCATAATATATCCCGAGACATCTAAAAAGTGTGCTCTAGCTTCCCACTTACCTCAAGGTGGAAGTCAACACTAGGGTAACCTATAGTCTTTAGGTCTCTTTGAATGTACTGATCTTCAAGCTCTAGTAGAGAATTGGGCATCTTAACTGGATAAACAGAGATGCTAGGTAACTGGACAATTCCATACATAGCTTACATAATTCATTACAATTATAAAATACATGCTAATCATCCCTTCATTTCTTAACGACATATCCATTTGTTAAATCGGTCTTTCAGACTTCTGTTTATTTATTAATGAATCTCGAACTCTGTAATATTTCCTTTATATCAGTCCCCTAAGGTCACAATACACCTTTGTTACTTCTGAATAAATCATATAACTTTGCTACATTTATCATATAGTCAGTCCTGATATTTTAGAAATTCACCTTACTGAAATACTCCTTCCCTGAATACCCTTTCAAGCTTTGGTTTTTTAAAGATGTACCATATCTAGGATACTATGTCTTTACTTAGGTTGTCTCGACACAAAAACTATATCTTGATATTACTATTCTCGGCTATGCTACACTTCACCAGTTGAAGCTTTTTAGAGATCTTGGCAAGCTTCTCATATACTTATATCATCTCTGTGGTATATAATTCTATACCATTCTATTTCCTTTCAGAATGAACGTATCTTCGGTGATAGGTCCATCCAAGTTCATCTTAATGTCATGAAGCTATCTTACATAAACTTACTCCTCATTATGCTCTTCATTACTGCCTCTAACCTTTAGTTCCTCATTTATGTCCATCTTATTCCATTTTACAACACGACTTTCATTCTTTTACATCCTTAATATTCTATGCCTAGAATTCTCGTATCATCATAAGATTTCTCTTCCATATAATCATGCACATTTATTATTATTTTTCATCATAGGTTGTTACCGTCAAGTACTCGCGTGCATTCAAATAGTTTATTTCCATTTTAGCCCTCTCCTATTGTCAGCTCCGCCTTTTTCCCTTAATAAAGACATTGCTAGATTCTAACTCAAATGCTTTTGCCTTTAAAGCTTTCCATGTACAATGGTTACCCAACCGGTATGCAATGTTGGAACTTTGTATCCACACGACTATCTTGCAGTTATTATTTCACTTAACTTCTCATCTTAGTCATTATTTACTTCGAGTGCCATTTTACTCAATCCTTCTTTACTTCTTCATTACTGACCCTCCTATTACACCCTTATCTTAAAACTTCGAGTAATTCCCTCCTTAGAGTACTATCTCCCAATCCTTATTTAGTCACACATATGACTGACTCTTTATGTTTATCGCCAATTCGTCCTTACATCTTATCAGCCTGCTAGTGTAATATCCCTTTGAGGTGATTTCCAATTCCTTTGTTATTATCTTTCCATCTTCTATCAAGGCATAATTTTGATCTCATACTTGTCGTCTTGTCTTCCCCCTTTAAGGTGTTAACCCACTACTCTATATTTGACATCGTATTTAGCTCTCCTTTTCCCTGCTGGTACATACTCCTAGATATTTCCGTGACTAATCTTAGCCCTAAATGTTCGTCATCTGAGTCTATTTGGTCAGTTGCACATACATATAGCGGATCACATATTCTCATAGACGTACTGGCCTTGGATGGCCTAATCTTCCATCAAGGAGATCTTCAAAATTTTCATTATTGCCCTTCTAGAAATCATCTTTCTCGTATTACTCGCTCTCCTATTTGATCACTGTAATGGTATCTAGCACAAGATTCATTTCTTAAAAATCTTCCCTGATTGTTAATATTCCCCTTTTTCTTCGTTACATAAACGTTCGTTCTTTTGACTGGTCTCTTTCGGACTACAAGTTTGTCCCATCTATGAAGGGCATATCTTATATTGAATTGGAAACCTCAAAACCATTGTTTTCCCATCATACAGTTAATTCTTCCAGAATATCTCTTTCTTCTTTCATTGGCTATTTAGCCTTGTATTACTAGCTCAATATTAAAACTTCTGGAGGGAAATGTTCCGTACCTTGGTCCTACCATTGTCTCATACATTCTGGCAAAACAACTCATGTTTCATATATCCTTATACTTGTACCTCTATATAACATCCTTGCCAATATACTCTATGTGATAAGAAGGCCTTCGTCAATATCTAACTCAATTTCTTTTTTAATGAAAACCACCAAAAAGGTGGATCATTTAGTAACATGCATCATTCTTTTATCTCTTTTAACCAATCATATTTATTTAACATCTAAAACATTAACTATTCTTGGCAAATCTTGCATTCCGTATCCTACCCATTTAGACCTTAAGCATCATCATCCTTATAGCTGATACTCTTTTTCGTTTTCGTAATTCTTGCTTTACCTCTTTCTACTCATAAATCATTCATATATTTACACTAAATTGTCATATTTAAATATATACCTATCCTTTCCACTTCACCTCAAGGAGAAAATGCATCTCCCATCTAATCATACTGATATATCATTAATAAATTACTTCCAAGGTTGTTAATCCCCTCAAAGTATAAAAAAGTCATTTTCTATTGTCCAACTGAAAATTTCATCAAATTCCTCTTCTTTTTAAGTCCCCTCAGTAATGCTTCAAAAGTTACCTTAACAGAATTACATATAATATATCGATACCTCCCTCAAGGGTGCTTAAACATTAATACAACACTAATTGTACCTAACGTCATCACTCATCCCCTCATACTATACTATCTCCTCTTACTCACAAGTCATTTATATTTTACATATTCCTCTTGATACCCATCATTCGTAATTGTGTAGATATAATCTCTCCATCAAACTGTGTTCCCTACACATGCCTTTCCTGTTTTATTACACCATTGCCTTATTACCACAACATATCTTTTTCCACTGTTCTATCATTATATTCACCATTTTAACCCATCGTCAGACCACAAATTCCGCTCTAGATTCCTCCTTAATATTACACCTTTCCCCAACATAATCAATGGGGTTTTATAACTTATTGTCACTACATAAAATAAGTCATTTCAAAATCATACTTGCTTAATTTTAACACCTTATTAAAGCGACAACTATACCTTCCATCATTGATAGCTTTGGTCCTTAAATTCTGACTGATGTAGGACTTCCCATGGCCTTACACTAGAACTCTAATCTGGCATAAATCACTCTAACATAGGCCAGAAAAATTCTTCTCCCTATTGTCTCTATCTATCGATTGTTCACCGCCACCCAGAACTTCTACAAGTGTACCAACTATACTAACCTGTCTGGTCTGGCCACCACCTTCATTTGAAACTTGCTCTGAAGATACTGTCAAGTCTTGGTTAATAGGGTCCTCAGGCTGCAAACTCCTCGGTTTCTCAGAAAGCCCTGTACTCTCCATTGATCTACCATAATCCAAAGCTTGGGGATTAACTCCCAGCATTTTCCTTTCTCTCCCTTTCCCAGCTTTGGTCAAAAGTGAAACTGGAAAAATCGGAGCTTTTTTGGCTCCTCTACTCTTATCAAAGTCGATGATATATGTAGCACTGATTCATCCTAAACCTTCAGAGGTCTGTTTCCATAGAGGAATGATCTCAGATGGGTCTGTCTCAATGAAGGGTACATCCTCACTTGGGTTCTCCACCAAAGTGTAATTTAATCCTCCCCCTGTCATTATTACAGTCGTTTAATGTCCCGTAATCTTTTCTAAAGGAGTCATCATCAACTGTAAAACAACGGAGGTCAGGGTTATAGAGTTATTCCCTATAACTCAGCTTTATAGCACGATCTAGGATACAAAGAAGGGTAACCATCTCAAATGCCCTACAGCCTCTTGTTTATAAGTGTGGCGCGCTTTACACCCTATAAACAAGACTCTGCTAGACACAGCTCGTAAACAACCGTAGGACAAACTGCTCTAATACCAATTTTGTCACGATCCAACCGGAGGGCCGTGAGGGCACCCGGAGCTAACCTACCGAGCACCTCAAAACGTACATCTCATAATCATATCTGAGTTGGCCATAAGACTAACTCATAGATATGATAAGCTGGGAGGGACTCATGCCCTAAGAGATACATATATAAATGTACATCATCAAGTCTGGCCATATGTAAGCCGACAAGACTGTTAAAAGATGTAACAAAATATACACCGAGGAGGTCAAAAGACATCTAACTGTACACATCTGTCTATGAGCCTCTACATGGAATACATAACATAATAAGGATGAGACAGGACCCCGCCATACCCATCTGTACACAAGGAACCATACCAACTAGACTGCAACTCCTGAATAAGTGGAGTGCCCCTGTACAACTGCTGAGATGGCAGCCTAAGAGTCTGAACTGTCTCCCTGTCCACCTGCGGGCATGAATGCATCATCCGTAAACGAAAGGACGTTAGTTCGAATAATGTACTAAGTATGTAAGGCATGAATAACAAAATAATAAAAAGATATGGAAAGTAACATGAGATAAGAGCGATACCCTCTACATCTGAATGCCTCTTAAGGCGGAAGTCATGCATGCTTCGCTTTTCAAAAAAAACATTTTTGTACATACATATAGATATAATACCTTACCTGGCTATATAGGCTCGGTGTTATCCATACCCAGCCATTATAGGCTCGGTGTTATTCGTACCCAACTGCAATGGTATGCATAATAGGTGACGTACCCGGCCGACTATGCCGTCGCTCGGTGTGAGAAAATATATACATATATATAAAGCATGCATGAGAGCCCAAATAAAAGCTATAAATCTATTGGAGTGACGTAATGTCGTTAAACCTCCAATTATCATTATGGAACTATCATTATCATCATGTCTCTCCTTGAAGGAACAATAACCATAATATAAGATCAACATCAATAAATAAAATCAATAATCATATGATAAAGAACAATAATCATGAGACAAATGTTAGCAGTATCATAAGAACATTAAGAACCATGAGATTTTAGTATTTCTAGGAATAGGGACATTATGGATAATATTTGTGTGGATTTGAATCAATAAGATCATGCCATAAGAAAGAAAGGGACAACCTTAACATACCTCCCCTTACTCTTTAATCACCTCAACATATGCAACAACCCACAATAACAAAAACAAGCATACAAAAGTCCTTAAATACTCCTATCACTGCCCATAAAAAGAATATACACTAAACAACCCAAAGTATACCAATACACAATAACAATATACATTTCCTTTCTCCCCAATCAAAGAGTATAATCTCATCAACACACCAACAACATTGAATACTATCCATATGCATGAAAATTAGGTCAATAGTACAACCACAACATGCTCAAATAGTCCATGAACTCAACAACTACAACACAACACTTTATGACTTTCCTTCATAACTATTTTCACTTTTCAAAACTTGCTAAACCTTCAAATCACTCAAAATAAGAGATAAGATGAAGAACATACTTTATATTTGAAGAATTTCAATTCACACAACTTGTTTCAAGACCAAGCTCCCCACAACTCAAAGTAGAGCAAAAAACAATCACTTTCTAGGAATTAGTTAAGGGTTTGGTGTTTGATCCTCTCTTGAAAAGGTTTAAGATGATTAGAAGTTATTGGGATAGCTTAGAGGGTCTATTAGGATCTATTTTTGGTGAAAAATGATGACCCAAGGTCATGGAAATCAATTTATAGGCTAAGTCCACCGACATAAACTTCTGGAATTTTCGGACATAGTATGGGAAAAAAGTGCAGGTTTTACTTCAAAGTACAGGCCATACTTGGCAAGGTCAAAATCTAACTTTCTAGAAAATTTGGGTGAAGTGCAGCCAAAAAGTGCGGGACACACTTCAAACTGTCAGTTGTATTGGAAAGAAGGCTTGTTGAACTTAAATTCACATAGGTTATGTTTTCCGTAACTTCTCATATTCTAGCAGATATGCCTCTATCAAGTTGGACCAAAAATCCTGTCCAAAATTCTGCCAAGTTTTCCCAAATTTTTAAAAAACTTAATTTCTTCTATTCGCTTGATCTCAAAACCTTTAGACCTTTGTTTATCACTTGCTAGAAGTACTCCTTAACCTTATAAGGGTTCCATGACCTCTCCAGTTTACGTTAGTTTACTTATAATGCAAACGACGCAAAATTTGTCAAGGTGTAACACACTTGGGGATAGGTTTGTTGATTGGTGTTTCAGAAAGTGTATGGTTGGTGTAGTGGAGCTTTTTGGGTAGGTGAAGAGGTAGTAGGGGGATAGTACAATGGGTGTGCTATCCTGGGTGTAAGATTCAGGGTAGTTTTCATGTTCTTACCCAAATCTCCTTCAACTTGAGAACAGGGAGTGCCAACTCTACTTGAGGTCTCAAATGGCACCACCTTAATCTCCAAACTTTCTATCCTTTTCGTCAACCCTCCCTCATTCGCAGTTAATGTTGTCAATTGACTAATGATCATATTCAATGAAATCGCCATGTATGATGGTTCCTCCACTTCTTGAGTACGATCTCCTTGATTAGACATTATAACCTGTAAAAACTAGCAAACAATGTTAGTAGTAAAGGTCATATTGAACTCTCGCTCCTTACCACACAACCTAGTGTTATCTCCAAAGTTGGAATAGCAACCACCTATCCAATCAAGTCACCCAGTTTCTAGCTTCGTGGAAGAATGAATTCTTGTCAATTGAAAGACGGACGACTTGATAAAGCTAACGGACTTGAGCCTATGAACTTCCAACAAATTTAAAGGAATAAAAGCTTGAAGGAATTGGCACAAAAGAAGTTAAGGACACAAGAACTAATTAGCAAGTAGTAAGAACAATTATAGTTGCTAACTAGCTTAGAAGATCAAATAGATGATATGGAAGTGAACTGAAATGATTCAATCAATGAAAAACTTACCTTTTACTCAGGTGATTATACGATTGGGGACGGGGTATTGTACGATCCGTAAATTTTTTTATGGTCCGTAGAATGGGAACAATAAGCAAGAATTTGACTTTCAATTATACGGTGGACAAGGAGGTAATTTGACTCCTCATATAAAATTATGCGGACCGTAGAAAGTTGACAAATAATGGAAACAGTAGTGGGGTTTTTGGTCTTCAATTTGATGGGACGTGAAATATTTCACGGTGCGTATACAAGCATCGTATAATAGAAACAATATACTATTTCCTTGGCTACATTTTGATGGAGCAATTTGATAGACAGTGGATTTTTATACGGTCCGTATAATGGACCGTACAATTGCTTCGTTGATGACGTCTTGTACTCGAATTTCTTGGATCTTGGGTCAAATTTTTTGACCTTGTTGACTTCCTTGGGTCCACACATCCTAGTAATTACCCCTTTTTTTGTCTATTTTAACAACTTTTTCACTTGTACTTGGAAAATTTTAGATCAAACCTTTTTTTTGGTCTTCTTCCTCAAGATGAATTTATGAAGGTGCTCAACAATATGAAGAATATTAAAAATTCCAAGTACCTCAATTCCAACTCATTTTTTCCTCCGACTTTTGGATCTAACCTCCTCTTGGCTAGGAGAACAAAGCCCAATATCTATTTAAGTCAATTTCACTCTCAATCACCAAGACCCAATTGTTGTTCTTCAAAAGCTTGAGGTCTTCAATGTTGATTGACCCAATTCTTGTCCAAATATCTTCAAATTTGAACCCTAGCTAGATTTGAGACCAAGGAACTCAAATATAACCTGAAAAACACTCAAATCAAATCAAAACAACAATTTTTTTTGGAATTTTGGAATTTTTCACATTTTGATATTTTTTGGGGATTTTCAAACTATGAACCCAAGATTAAGAATTGTAGGGACAATCATTTCGCCTAAGCTCTGAAACCAAATGATAGAATCCTAATTGAGGAAACCGTAGAACTAAACTAAAATGGCGGAAATTGAATAAAATAAAAGAGAAATTGAAATGAGAAGATTAGAGATAGTATAAGACCCAATTCATAAAGGAATTATAGGAAAATCTAGGTATGTGCAATCTAAACCCTCCTAATTGAATCCTATCAATGAACTGCTACTGTTTGAATTCAATAATAGGAGAGA